>NC_138190.1:32752702-32808762 GCF_964194105.1 Spermophilus citellus
CTCACTTTCAACACATCTCTCAAATGATGACTTCTCTGACTCTCTTTGCATATCCTTTCATTTGGCACTTATCACAGCAGATTCTCACAGTTTTTCAAAAACATGTCTTTCTCTAAAAGATTGTGACTTTCTTTTTTTTATTTTATTTTTTTTTAGTTCTCGGCGGACACAACATCTTTGTTGGTATGTGGTGCTGAGGATCGAACCCGGGCCGCACGCATGCCAGGCGAGCGCGCTACCGCTTGAGCCACATCCCCAGCCCCAGATTGTGACTTTCTTGAGAGCAATAATTATTTTCATTTGGTGTCTGTAGGTCCCAGAAGTTTTGGTGTGAAACAGGTCTCAAAAGTTGAGCCATGCAAAAATTTGTACACAAATGATTATAGCAACATTATTATAATAGCACAAATGTGTAAACAATCCAAATGTCCACCAACAATGCCAGACACAGTGGCGCATGCCTGTAATCCCAGCTACTTGGTTGACTGAGGAAGGAGGATTGCAAGTTCAAGGCCAGCCTCAACAATGGATTTCTGTGGTAGAGCACCTCTGAGTTCAATTCCTGGTACAAATGATAAAACACAATAAAAACAAACAAGTGTCCACCAACAGATGAATGGATCAATAAAATGTGATGTATTCACAGAAGAGAATATTATTTGCTTAGTAACATGATTGAAATACAGACACGTGCTACAACACAGATGAACCTTGAAGACTTCATGCTAACTGAAAGAGGTCATTTGCAAAAAGACCACATATTATAAGATTCCATTCTTACATTATATGAAATGTTCAGAACAGGCAAATCTAGACAGAAAGTGGATTTGTGGTTGCTTAGAGCTGGGAGAGGAAATGGGAGAGAAGAGTATAAAACTTCTTTTGACCGTGGTGATGATTTCCATACTCTGAATTCATGACAAACCATTGAGTTGTATACTTTTAGTGGATGAATTATGTAGTATGTGAATTATATCTTAATAAAATTACCAAAAAGAAGAAGATAATGATTGATCAAATAGGCACATGAGCAACCATGGTTCTGTGTTTTTGTTGAGTGTGAACATGTCTACAAGCCAAATCTCGAGCTGCTGCCTGCCCAAGAAGGGCCCAAATCTGGCTTTTTTCTTTTTTTATTGCTATTTCCCTTTTGTCAAGGACTTAATTCTCTGCTTTCTTGGCCCCTTGTTCCCTTTCAGTCTCTCCTCTTCTTTCCTACTTAGATTTTATTTTCCTCCTTCATGTACAATCAACCCCTCAGGACAGTTTGTGTGAGAACATGAAGAGGATGAGAACTTCTTTGGGAAAGTGAAACATGAGAGTCCAAAGGGACCTTGGAAACACCCTTTCCCAGGAACACTTTGTTTTACATTTAAATAGAGGCTCAGAAGGATAGAGGGTTTTTATTTTCCATAAGAGGGATGAAACCCAGGGGTGCTTAAACACTGAGTTACATCCCGGCCTATTTATTTATTTATTTATTTATTTATTTATTTATTTATTTATTTATTTATTTATTATAGGTCTCACTAAATTGCTGAGGTTGACCTGAAACTTGGGACCCTCCTGCTTCAGCCTCCTGAATATCTGGGATTACAGATGTGCATGCCCAGCTCCAAGAAGGTTTTGAAATCTCACACATTGAATGTATGCCAGAACTGAAGTTAATCCAAGTCTTTTATCCAGGTGGTACAATTCCTACCACACTGCCTGCCTTCTTTACCTCCTGTGTATCAACCTCCATCCAGCCTGGAATGATCCAAAGGTCAAAACAAATGGAACTATGGGGATCCCAAGTCACATTCTAAAAGACCCACTACATATCATGCAATTTCTGTTCATTCTCTTCAAAGAAAATTCCAGATAAGATAACATCTCCTCATGCTGAATTCCAAGATGATCTTAAAATTTGTTTTTTTTTTAGACTTTAGTTTTGTTAATGTAGAATACACAATATAGTAGAAGGAACACAGGACTGGGAGTCTGGGGATGTGGACTCAAGTCCACTTAGTCACTAACCAGCTGTGTGACTTGTACAAGGCATTTAACCAAACTGAGTCTCATTTCTTCACTGTAAAGTTAGAGGTCAAATTAGATTACTTCATTGTTTCTTTCCACCTCTTTGTATGGCTCCATAATTTGATTACTATAAGTTGAAATAAAGACATTATCAGCTAAGTCTTAGGGATCTTTTCAATGTAGAAATTTTCTTCCAGGGATAGTTGTGGTAATTGATCCTTACTAGTATGAACAGTTTTCAGCAGCATGTGCACACAAGAATAATTCAAGAAACATTTTTTTTGGTTCAATCTGACTATCATTAAGCTATTTTAGGACATGACTGTAAAGTAATAAGGGAATTAGAACCAAGACACACTAAAGGAAAGCAAGAGATCTATGCCAGGCACCTTCATTTCTTGTTTTAACTCTAACAGCCTTGGAAGGAAAAGAATATTCACCCACTGCACAGACATGAAAAGTGAGGATTAGAAGCTAACCTAACTTGCTTCAAATCACGTTGAATTATATGGCATTAGGCCTGACTGTCTCCCTTGAGTTGCATTATTTTCTGCCTATTGGCTTTCCAGAACAGCAAGTGTGTAAATAATGGGTCGGGGATGGAAAAGGCCTCTGTCTTTGGAGTTCAGATCCCTGCCATGTTCACAGCTTCTAATGCTTCAGTCGTCTGATAAGATGCTTCATCGATTAGGCATGTTCTTGGTCCCAGTTAATTTCTAATTTCAGATAACCTCTGTGTGGCATTGATTGACCTAGTTTGGGTAGGCAGAGTTTGTGGTTTAAATAGGAATTGGAAGAAACCAACCAGATCTCATCAAGAATTAGTGTCTGGAATCCTTGGAGCCACTTGAGCTATTGGTCTGGCTGCAATTGTAGACCTAATATGAGAACTGTTCGTGAGAGCTCATCTTATTAAGAAAAGACCCTTTTCTAGAGGATTTTCTAAAATTTGATTTTTTTTCTAAAAGTGCCAAAAAATCACCACCCACATATTTTGAATAGTTTTTGTCATCTTGTAGCTTAATCCCAGACCCATCAAGAGGCATCAGATGACTTGTAAGGCTCTTGAAATAGTATACACTATTTTGTACATATGAATTTATTTTGGGTGATCGGGGAGAGAATCCATGGCTTTCATTAGAGTTTTAGAGGGTTCAATCAAGAAAAGCTAAAGCTTCCTGGCTGGTGTTACAAAACCTTCCAGGCCCCTATCTCTTAGGGCTATTCTTTTTGCAGAGTATGTGACTTCTTTCCCCTCAGGAGAGGAAGACCCAGGCTTCATCAGCCATAGTCCTTCTAGAAGCAGTCTGGTGAGGAATAAGTTTGAAGTCAGACTAATGTTTACTCCAGCCCCCATTGAACCACTTCCTGTGTGTCTCTGGACAAGTTTCTTAGCTCAGAGTTCATGGTCAGCACATAAACGTGGGTTCATTCTCCCTGATTGTTGAAACTTTGAAATTCTTGGGCTCTGATTGTACATTGTTGCTTCCCCATCTTCATGGGGGTACTTTGGCTCTGCCCAAGATTCAGTCACTAAGAGGATTTTGTGATTCAAGTCAGATACTAAGCATGGCTCAAGAACATTACTGTTGAGCTAGTAAAAATGGATGTCTTCATAAAATAAAACCTAATATTTAGCTGTTTTCTCATTGACACAAGTATTTAACTATGCACTTTGTAGCACATACTGTTGGTGGCTTGCCTGTGTCTCCTTAACACATGGCATCTTACTGCATGTGCCAGAGCTGCACTACCCAAACATTTTCTCTCAGGCCCTGCTCCTGGGGCAGATTGGAAATGCTGGGGAGTTAACATTCCTGAGAATATTCAGGAATAGTCTCCTCCTGGGTAGAACAATCTTCCATACCATCTCTAATAGGCCAAGCCCTGGTTTTCCACTGTGGTAATAGATGAACCCTGTATTGGCCTCTTTCCCCTCCCTGTTTCACTCCTCCACTTAGCAACCACTGGATCATTGCTTCTTGGGATCACCTTCCAAATAAACTACCTGCACCCAAATCCTTATCTCAGGGTCAGCTTCTGGGGGAACCTAGCCTAAGATACACTGAAAAACAAATATTTACACATATGTTAATGCATACATAGTATTTTATAAATGTTGAGAGAAGAAAATTTTTCATATACAACCTCCTCCCCAACATCAATAAAAAGGCAAATTGAGAAATGTGAGATTTAATATTCCACAGTGGGCTGTCAGCAATTTCAAAGCCCAAAGATGTCTGATAAAACATGTAATTTATTCAACCTCATTTCCTATGATCCCCCAATATTTGCTTAACTGTATTAATACTGCAGGACTCATCTGCCTTAGTTGGAAACCCTCTCCTTAAATTCTTTTTAAAATTAACTAACAAAAACTTCTAACAAAAATCACTGCCTCTGAAATGTATATCATCCTATATTGTTCCATGCTCTGGAAAGAACACGTGGAAGTAGAGTCCCATATTCCTTACAATATGTAGTAGATTTTCCTTAACACTGTTCTTACCATCCTGTCTGCCCTTCTGCCCTTTAGGAAACCCCCAAGCTTTTCCTTGGTATTTATCTACTTAACAAAAGAGAATTCTGACTTAACTATTTTTTTTGTCTGTGGCTTCAGTTCTAAATTACCCATGGTTGCAGGATACTATTCAAAATTTGGGAACTGTCCCCTGAACCAGATCACTTCCCCTGGGAAATCCAGCCCTAGCTTTTTATGGTTCATGAAGTTGGTATGAGTACATTAGAGTTAGCCCCATCATGTACTTTTCTAAAGGAGCCAATGATTTTAATACAGAGAAAGAAAGACAGCTGTGGCTTAGATGAGCTTTGGTTTTCCATTTCTCATTCTTTTATCTCTGGCAGTATCCACAAGAGGTTAATGCATGGGCCCCAATACAATCTAAACAAAAGTTTTCTTGATAGGATTGGAGACGTTGAGAATTCTTATAACTCTTTGTAGTATGTGCTTGCGTACTTAGTTGTTTTAGTTAGCTTTATGCATCACTGTGACCAGTTCGCTTTACAAGAACAACGGTGAGGAGGAAAAGTTTGTTTTGGCTGGAGATTTCATCGATTTAGTCCATGGTTGACCAACTCCATAGCTCTGGGCCTCAAGTGAGGCAGAACATGGTAGAAAAACATAGCAGTGGAAGCAGTTTAGGACATGACAATGAGGAAGTACAGCGAGCTCTTCTCACCAGGGACAAATACAAACCCCGAAGGCATGCCTCCAGTTACCTATTTCCTTCAGCCCCACTCTCCCTGCAACATTATCTCCCAGTTAATCATAATAATCTATTTTATTATGAGGTTAAAGCTCATAATCTAATTATTTCACCTTTGAATTTTTTGCATTGTCTCACACATGAGTTTCAGGGGAATGACTCACATCTAAACCATAGCATAAGTCAGGAAGTGTTGGGGAGAGAAGGCTGGCAGAAAAGAGCCACAATAAAGCTGTGTTCCTATTTCTCCCTGTTGCATCCAACATGACCCCTCTCAGGCAGTTATAGCCACAAGTCTGCATAACAAATCACCCTCAAACTCAGTGGTTTAAAATAATCATTTATTTCTGTCAAGACAGTGTATGTAGGTTGGCTAGACATTAGCTGATCCAGGCTAGGTTCATCTGGGTTTGGTTGCAGGATGTGGATTGGATCTGGGTCTGCTCCTCTCACTTCTTATGCTTCTTGAACCTGCAAACTATATGCGTTATCTTCTTTTCATGGCAATGGTCAGCACAAGAGGCCAAGCTCATCTCAAGTCTCTGCTTATGTGACATTTGTTAATCTCATTGGCTCAAGCTGCTCACACAGCTAAATCCAAATCCAGGGTCAGGGAAGTACTCTACCCACAATTAGGCTATGCCATGGTTGCGTATGTAGCAGTATAATGACAGAGAACTGAAAAAATGGGGCCCAAAATTCCATCTACCAAATCTCATTATCCAGGCATCCCAGCATTTGGGGTAAGTCTTCTAATGGTACTATCACAGTACCTTAGCATTTTGTGCTCTCTTCTTTGAATCAGCTACTAGGTGGAGAGGCCAAGGATGAGATTTCTTCATCTTTGATCTCCAAGACATAATAAAGTACATAGCATAAAGGACCAAAGCAATCCAGTGTGAGCACATGAATGCTCACTAAATGGAGTCTTCTGAAGAGAATAGACTGGAATTCAGATAACCCAAGGAAAGCCTTATAAAATGTGTCTTTAATCTACCCATTAGATATTTCCCCTTAATATAGTATGTATAAAGTACCTACAAGTTTCATTTGAATCTTCTTACATTCACAGTAAGATGTGATTTTAAATCATCTATCAACTAATCTTTCTTTTAAACATGAGATATTTGAATGGCAACATAGAAGAATCATTGTTAATGTTGACTTTTCCAGTCTAATCTCATTGTTCAATTTGGACCCAAACTCTTTTTTTATTCCCATTTGGTAAGACCTATCATTCTTTACTCCTAGATGCCAAAATTACGTAGTTTAGCCTTTTTGTTTTATTTTTTTGCAACTCTTTGATCATTTCAAATTTTTTTCTAAACCATACATTATATATATCCCAGACAGCTTTGGTACCTAGTTCAATGATAACATATGATTCACCCACTCCCATATTGTTTTGCATAATCTATATACCCTTAATAGTCTAATGGTTGCATTTAGAAGAACTGATTACATACCAGGCACTCAGCTCTGTCATATGCATTATCCCAATATCTGATGAGAAGGCTGAGGATGGCATGTGCTGGGGACTTCCTCTAGCCAGAGTGATGCTTTCAGACCCGTGACTGTCTTATTCCAAGCCCACACACTTAACAACTCCATAATATTGCCATTTGATTTCCACAGTGTTGGCAAGGGTGTGGACCATGAGACAGGAGACCTCAATTCATGTTCTTCTCCCTTTGTGATTCACTTTGTGACCACAGGTAAAGCACTGGACTTTTGTGAGCCTCAGTTATTCCCTTTGTAAGTAGAGGCTTATTTACCATACAAGTGAGTTGTATGTAGAAACATCTTAGAAATGCAGCGTCTCCCTTAAATCCTAAAGGATTCTTTATTATATTATCTTCTCGTGTCCCTAAACTCCTGTACTGCTCATCCTTCCATCAGCAGTGAACCTCATTCTTTGTTTCCTCTCTACATTGACTGACAAGGCACATTTGGTCTTCTGTCCTGAGAAATTTCATTTCCCTTGAGCCTTCCTATTTGTTTGTTGAACAAACCACACATCACTAGCGATGTCATATTCCCAGGCTTTCTCGATATTTCTTGATTAATTTCCCCCTTGTCCTTGTGGCTTCACTGTTTTCCCAGGCTCTCCCTTCAGAAAAGCTGCAGACTGTGTCTGATTGTATCTACACTTGCTGAAAGCCAAATGGGAATTCAAGAGTTTCAGATTTTTTAAAAGTTGGTATTTTATCTAATTGGCACCAAATATTTGATTATTTTAAAAAGATAGCAGTCTCATTAAAAAAAATCAGCCCAAGTTTCAGCCTTATGATTGCTCTTTCCATTTCTCACTTCCTGGGAATACAACAGTGAGACCAAATAAATACACTTCCTGCCCTCTATTTTATAGTTTCAGTGTGTGTGTGTGTGTGTGTGTGTGTGTGTGTGTGTGTGTGTCTGAATTGGTGCTAAGTCTTTTTACTTGTCTTGGCCTAATAAGAAAATTACAAAGGCAGACATTATATGTAAATGAAGTATTTGTGCTGAATGCACATTGCTGGAGCTAAGGTTTCCTAGTAATTTGAAAATAATTTGCAAAGAACTGGGAAAATAAAGCCATTGTTTGACCTATGGCTGTGCAGGCATAATGTCCCCTCTTCATACTCATAGTGCCAGTTGCAGTTTAGTTTCAGCAAAACAATATCATCCATTATTTTAAATGAATGTTGTTCATTAGAATTATACTAGTGTACAGTTCTATTTATGTTAATTTGTAGATGTTTAAGGGCTTCAAAGATGAAGACAGTCAGGCTATAATATAAGGAATTTTTGACCTTGTGTTTGCATGTAATAAACAATATTTTCATTAAGTATTTTTTTATTTAAGTGTTAACATTGAAGAAAATTCTTTTTCTTGGAAAAGGTCTGTACATTATTCAAACACAAAAGCTTTGTATTTTTCTCTGAGCCATCACCTCTAGAGAATAACAGCAATGGTATCTCCCTGTTCCTGTCTGCTGTCACCTCAGTGGGTCTAGAGAAATGATCTGAATTTCTCAGAATTTAAAGTATCTTTGAAATCTCTGGCTATATCTCAAAAGTTGTTTTTGGCCAGGTGTGGTGGTACACGTATATAGTCCCAGTGACACAGGAGGCTGAGGCAGGAGGATCACAAGCTTGACTTCAGCCTCAGCAACTTAGTAAGGCCCTCAGCAATTTAGCAAGATCCTGTCATAGATAGATAGATAGATAGATAGATAGATAGATAGATAGATAGGGCTGGAGATATTGTTCAGTGGTAAAGCACCCCTGGGTGAAATGCAAAAAAACAAAAACAAAACAAAACAAACAAAAATATAGTTTTTGAAAAGTTCTACATCTTCATATATGATGGATTCACATTATGCATTCATTTAAATTAATTTAAATTATCCGAGCTTAACTATGTATATTAGGCATCCCTACCTTGAAAAGTAAAGGAGGAGACAGACACACACATACCCAGGTAGGTACACAGAGAGAGAGATTACCATTTGAGAATACCATTAATTAAAGAACACCTCCTGTGCATTATTTCAAATTCTTCTCTGGCCCCACATCTTGCTCATCTCCCGCTGCAACAACCAGTTCCATGCTGGTTTTGACTGACTTTAAGCAGTTGCACTGAGACAGTGCCTCTGTCTTCCTGGGATCCTGAAGTGTACCTGTCTCAGGCTTCCTCTGATGCTGTGGTGTGGGACACTTGCGAGGACCCACTCATGCATGCACTGTGAAGAAACGCAGTGGAGCAAATGCCCTTAGATTACCCTTGATCAGAGAGGGTGGAGCTCAAAAGATGAATGTTTCCTTCTTTGTCTCATGGGCAGGCAGTTCTGAGGTATATATGTCATAAGTCTCTAAAGAAAGTCCAGTATTTGTCACCTGTCATGGTTGCCAACTCTTTAATGCATCCTTATTAAGGCTCACCCTCCTTCCCTGTTTTATTCCATTTTTTCTCTACTTCTGCTTCCAATAAACTAACTGCATGCAAACCTTTGTCTCAGGCTCTGTTTCCTAAGGCTAAGACAGTTGCTAAAAACAAGTCAGCCACTTAATCTGGTGCTCAACTACAGAAAATATTTTTAAATATAATAGGTTCATTCTCTTTAAAAATTTTGATTGGTGGTGCTTTTTAGTTACACATGACAGTGAGGTCCATTTATTCTTTTATTATATGTTCTCTATTTTTACTATATACACTTATATTGTATATAATACAGTTACCTATTACTATAAATAATATACAAATACACATGCATATTGTTGAATGTTGAATAATATACAATACACATGCACACTCATCCATTACAGAGTTGCAAACTCAAAAACATGTGTATGGTATTTTAGGGGATCTCTTAAGAGATTTTTCATAGGAAGTTGAATATTGCTTGCATACTGGTTTTAGACCCCCCCAAACATGTTATGGCTCAACTCTATTTGCATTTAATATAAACTTGGCTAGTGGGACTATAAAGTGGTAGAACCACTTTGGCCATTTCTTATAAACTGAAACCTAGATTTACCACAAGACCTAGCAATCCCTCTCCTAGAAATTTACCCAATAAAAATAAAAATGTGTCCACACGGAGACTTGTACAAAAAATGCTCTGTAGTCGGACGCAATGGCTGTAATCTCAGTGGCTCGGGAGGCTGAGGCAGAAGGATCATGAGTTCAAAGCCAGCTTCAGCAATTTAGTGAGGCCATAAGCAACTCAGCAAGACCCTGTCTCTAAATAAAATATATTTAAAAAGGGCTGTGGATGGGGCTCAGTGGTTAAGTGCCCCTGGGTTCAGTCCCTGGTACAAACAAAACAAAACAAAAAACAAAAAAACTAGAGGCTTAATAATAGCCAAATCTTGAAGCAACCTAAAAGTTCACCAATGGAGAATGGTTCAAAAATTTGTACAATGAAATACTAAGCAACAAGAAAAAAGAAAAAAAAAACTGATGCAAAAAACAACATAGATGAATATCAAAGCCATTATGGCTAAAGAAGCCAGGAACAAAAGAGCACATACTGCATGATTCTATTTCAACAAACCTTTAAAAAGAAAGACAATCTACCTTGCAGTGACAATAAGCAGCTCAATGACCACTTGGGGCTGCAAGAGGTATTAACTGTGAAGGGGCAGAAGTAAAATCTGGAGGATGATGAAAATATTCATTTTTGTGTGATTTAAAAAAAAATTTTTTTAGATATACGTGACAGTAGAATGCATTTTGATGTATTATACATACATGGAGTATAACTTTTTCTATTTAGGATTCAATTCTTGCAGTAACATTCTTTATCTTGATTGTGTAATCTTTGTACACATTCATACATTTGCTAAAATTCATGCACACCAGAGTTTTGTTTTATATTTCACAAAGTTGATTTTTAAAATGGAAACATTTCCAAATTATTAAGGGGCAACATTTAAAGTACTTGTTACAAAGAGCAACATTTTGGCAGGATTGTGGTGTTTATCCATCCATTCTATTGCCTTCCCTTGTTTCAGAAACAGGCCTACTGCTTACCTACATCTTCCCAAGTGACAAAACTAGTGGCCAAGGTTATGGGTCCTCTACTCCTTTGATGCCAATTTACTTCCTGGATTTCTCATTGCCATCTTTGGAACTGATTTAACAGAACACAGATCTTTAACTGGTTGCTTTGGGGACTAAAGTTGAAAACTTCATTTCAATCCAGAGCTGACATGGGTAGGATGTACATTTAAATTTGTACCAGGGATTGAACCCAGGGGTGCTTAACCACCAAGCCACATCTCCATCCCTTTTTTATATTTTATTTGGAGACAGGATCTTGCTGAGTTGCTCAGGGCCTCACTAAATTGCTGAGGCTGGCTTTGAACTTGTGATCCTCCTGCCTTAGCCTCCCAAGTATACCTGTATTTTAAAACCCAAACTTTATGATTAATCAGGATTAATCTTAATCAGTTTCCTAAAATTGTCATTCTAGACCAGCTGTATTTCGTGGGAGTCCTCAAACCCAGAATACCTTATTCCCGTGCTCTTTGCTGTTGTGTGTGTATTTGCAAAGACTGCTGACAGCTAGCGGCTGCCTCATTAGAATTCACTGGGTGAGCTGATTCTCCATTTAACTGATGAGGGAATTCTTGTACTGAGGGGCCTGGGGAGAGCTTCATTCTGTCAGAAAGCTGCTTTCTCCGTTTTTTTTTTTTTTTTTTTTTTTTGCTGTTGGGTGGAGGGATGGCTGGTGCCCAATCCAAAATGGCCTGTATAGGAAGCACCAGGAAACCCCAAATCACTCCCCCCACTAAAAAACAGGAAAAATCATTTCCAAGATCCGCTTATTTTGGCATGTCACACACACACACACACACACACACACACACACACACACACACCAAATCTTCCTTTTGAAAAATGACAACTATACTTTATTCCTCTCAGAAAACAAAGTCTTATGTCAAGATTGCACTCTTTTCCTCCTAAAAGCTCCTTACACATAGGAATTTTGGTACTTCACTAAAGGGGATGGCGGAAAGAGAGAATGTTTCTTTAGGTCACATTGAAGCTTTAACATTCCCCTGTGTTCACAACATAGAAAATTACTTCCTACTGTTGATTTGCCAGATATTTACAAGCAAGAACTGGGCTTCTCTTGTAACTTCATGCATTAAACTTCACAAATCCAAGAGGTCTTCAAGACTGTCAAGTAAAAGTCCTTTGTTTTATGGAGCCAGAAGCCAACAGATGATATGACAAGTCCCTCAGTTGGAGAACAGAAGATTCCTTGAGCTCCATTCTGATCCAAGATCTTGAAGACCACATTTCTACTCAGGAAGGTTGAACTTTCCCAATAATTCCTGGTTCTAGACTCTAAAGTAATTGCTACCCTTTGCTTATTTGTGTTTAGCAAGGTTTGAGTCAAATTAGTTTATGAATGATGGCACGGCATATTGTACATGGGATGTATGCAGAATGATTTATCAGCCTCCAAGGAGATTGAGCTGTGGTCTCAGAATCCCTGAAAGGCTTTCCCCTGTACTTGCAGCTGTTTAGGACAGGATCTATTTTCCGTAAAATGACAGGAGGAATCACATGATAGTTTTCTTCAGAAGAAGAAGCTGAGTAGTCCATTACAATCTAAGTGAAGTAAAGAGTGAGGAAAGGTTGGTGGAGAGGCTAGGGATATGAAGAGTGCAGGTGATGCCTGCTCTGTTTCTAAGAAGGCTTTCATCTTCTCTAAGTTCCTCTTTCATTGTTTTCTTTTTGTTTCCAAATGAAAAGAGACATATGTTGGTTATAAAAGAATCAGACAATAAAAATGCTAGTATTTTTTTTTTACTAGTTATATATCACTATGTAAAAAACCACCCCAAATTTAACAGCTCAAAAAAAATGCATTTTGCTTTTGAATCTGCAATGTAGGTATGGCTTGGAAGGGACAATATGCCTCTTCTTGAGATACCTGGGAATGATCAAAGGTCTAGGAGCTGGTCGAACACTTCTTTCTTATTTTCCATGTGATTTCATGGTCTTTCCATGTACTCATTTTTAGTCTTCTTTCCTGTGGCATCATAGCCTGTGGGTAGTCAGATTCCTTACATGATACCTGGCTTCCACCACAGCAAGCATCCTAAGAGACCTGAGCAGAAGCTTCAAAGTGTTTCATGACATAGCCTTGGAAATTCCAGAACATTGCTTCCACTGCATGCTATGGGTCAATCCAGTCACTAAGGTGAGCCCCAGTGCAACAAATAGGGCATTAGACTTCACCTGTTGGAGAAGTAGCAAAGAATTTTTGATCATCTTCAATGTTCCCTAAGGCTATACCCACAAATGCTTAATCACATTCATTAAGAGGTGAACTCTTTTAACATTATGGTGTGTATTTGAGCATTTGTACCCTCTGAAAGTGGAACTACCATTATTCCACACACAGGAATCTCTGCATTTGGATCTGGCTTATATTTCATTTTTGTTTTGTTGGGCTGTGCTAAGAATTAGAGAGAGAGAGACACATACTGGCAATTCTGAAATTTTGCTACAAAATTTGTAGTCTCCATCCTTAAAGATATTCTCCAGTGGCGTGGTTCCCATTATTAGTAGCTATGTACTACAAAATCCACAATGAGTGTCCATAGTGCTCACGGTCATTATATTCTGACTAACCCAGACAGCAATAATCACATACATTATCTCATTTTGTATTCTCAGTTGCCCCATAATAACAGTACAGTAGAATTGCACTGTACCTGCTAAGGCAAATTCAAGTGAAAATACTTTGATTCTTATTATTCAGATAAGTTCAGAGAGGTTAGGCAACTTACCAAGGTCATTTTGTTAGTGGCTGAAAAGCCCAGCTTCAAGTCCTAGTCAATCTTGTACCCCAAAACTCATGCCCTGCACCCCTTCCAGTCATTGTAATTTTATAAAAGATGAAAACTAAAGATCAGAAAGTCATCTATCGTGTATCATTTCCCAGAGTAGTTGCGACAGGCAAAGAAACATGACCATGCAGTTCCCATATTCTGGAGTGTTACCCTCTCATGAAGTGTTTGTGTTGCCTATAGCAACTAAGTTTACTCCTGCTTCCACTTACAGGAACTACTTCCACAGACTTAGCATCTTGAGTAATATAATAGCAGTGAGTGGAGAGGGCTGGGAAAAAAATCCAGTGGATTTTCTAGTACCCAAAAAGATAAACTGAGAACAACTGGATCCTAAATTTGAAACATGATTTCAAGCCACCATGACTGTGTAGATTTTTGTATTAATTGCAACACCCTTTCCATTAAAATTATGAAGAAGCTACAGATACATCATTGGATTGATTCTGGAACAGGTTCCCTTTATCTCTTGTCATCTGTTTCTGCATTTGGCTTTGGCTCTACTTAACATTCACATATTATCAGTCCCATCCAGACAGAAGCTGGACTGGTCACAGACCACTGACAAGTTGAACCATTGAGATCAGGCACTTTCTGGCCCTTAATTAGTAACTGTGAGATGCCCAGAGCACAGACACTCTGCTTTATTCTGCATGAAATTTTCCAACTGTGTTTCTATTGTCCTAAATCTTTCTGTTCCCCTGGACTCTTGCTTAAATCCATGCAGGGCTGGAGTGTAGCCCTCACTGCAGCCACAATCTACAAAGGCAATGAACTCAGCTGGAGCCTGTTGAAAAATGCTTTCTAGAAAAATGTCTGCTGCCTCTGGATGTTTATAAATGGCCTTGACCCATGAATCAGTGATAAGATGGAATGAGTTTTGGTAGATATCTTGGGCTTTAAGAAAAGAAAACTTCAGTCCAGAATGCTGTCTTGGAGGGCTTTCTCCATTAGTCATTAATCCTTTAACTTATACCTTTTTCTTTTGTTTTTTCATTTATTCAATAAGCATTTCTTTTGAGGTCTTCTATTCTAGGAACTGACTAGATATGCTAGGATATTCAAGACCAAATAGAAATTGGTCCTGGATCTACTCCCTGGGAGCTGAGCTTTTAGGTAATTCATTGTCCTTTTCTCATTTTCTCTCCTAGTCTCTTCTCGCTGCACATTTTTACAGAAGTTGATTTACTTAGGTTTTGTTGTTAAAATATTAAAATCACTCTAAATTTCAATGATCAGTGTTTCAAGTTATAAGTTTATTCTTATTTCAAATTAGCTTGTTATTTATTCATATTATCTTTATTTTAAATATTTTTAGTTGTAGATGGACACACTATTTTATTTCTGTATTTTTTAAATGTAGTGCTGAGGATCGAACTCAGTGCCTCATGCATGCTAAGCACTCTGCTGCTGAGCTACAGCCCAGCCCCTATTCATATTCTCTTTTAAGTTCATTATAGTGTCTACTTATTCTTTCTCCTCTTCAATCATCTTCAGGATCTTTATTTCATATTTTTCTTCCAAGTTTTCTATTTTTTCCTATGGTCAGCTTGTATTCTTCCTCTGTCCTGCATTTGTTGCTAACTGTCACTTATGGTATTGCATTTCCTTGTGTATCTAGTAATTTATTTTATTGCAAGATTATCTTTGGCTTTTGTTTTATTCTGTGGGAGTCCTCAGATTTCACATTGGTTTTGCTGAGACCCTAGGGTTTCCCAGGTTCTGGACCAGTTTTTAGAATAATATCTCCATTGGAATTTTCTATACCCATGGGAAGTGTTAATTGAGACTTCACATCTACAAGAAATAGAGTTTTTTAAAAAGTTATTTATACGGGGTAAAAATGGGAGTTCATAACCCACTTGAATCAATCTGTGAAATATGGTATATTAAGAACTATGTAATGTTTTGAACAACCAACAATAAAATAATTTAAAAAAAGTTATTTATAGGTCTTAAAAAATTTTATCTGCTTAAGTCTCCACAGAAAATATCATTATTGCTTCACTGAGCCAGTGGAATGAGTAATTCTGTACCCTTTTTGTGAGCAGGATGTTTCTGAGTCTCCAAACTCATGCAGGTGACTTCATTAGCTCTCACTTTGTGTGGGCCTGAGGCTACTGCTTCTGTGTGTGGAGGGGTGTCAAAACCCTTGTCTCATTCTCTGGAGCCTGTATCTGGGCTGAAGTCTTTGAGGGACACCATGATACCTGCATGTATTTACTGTTTTGCTTTTCGTTTTCTTCTTCTCATCCAGAACTTCTGACATTTCTCTTTATTTTATGGCAAACATTGTGCTTTTGTTTTTAAATTTGATGGTGGCGGGGAGGAGAAATACTGTATTTTATCTAGATCTTCCATGTGTTGTAGCAGGAAACTTTTATTTAGTTCTTGATATTTTTGGGACATATTTTGAGTACCTATGTCATTTCAGGCACTGTGGCATCTCTTGAAGCCTATGTCCTTTTTCAACATGTTTCATTACAAACAAATTAGAAGGCACAGTGGCTAGTACTGCTGGAGACAGATACAATGGCACCAATAAACAGTGGTAAGAGCCAATAATTGGAAAGAGGTAGAAAAAAATCTGTTAATGACAGAGACACTCAAAAAACATGATGTTCTGGGGCAAAAGAGTGTGAATAAATGTACTGGCACACCTATATTGCATGCTAACCTCACTGTATTACATCACAGAATAATAGCTAATGTGCACATATTAAGAAATCTTCCCCTAGAGGAAACTGGAGCTGCTGTTGACATTATCTGTTTACAGCCTTTTGATATTATATATCAGGCACTTAGGAGTATGAGAGTACATATGACTAGGTATGTTGGGGAAGGGGATTGTGCATGGAGTCAGTGGTGGGGAAATGTTAATGAGTCACCAGGGAGAACATGGGTGGGAATGATCTGTTGATCATTCACCGAGCTTGGGTAGTGTTAGTCATATCTGTCCTGAAAATGAACTGAGAACTAGCTGTTTACCATTGCCTGGAAACTGGAATTGAGTGGGATATTCAATATGAACACCAGTTTTAAAATGGGAAGAGATGTAATTGGAGGTTGGCAATTACATCTGTTGTAAAAAGAGCTGAAGGTAGTCTCATGGATTCTACAGAACATGGCAAAGCTACCATTAAAAAACCCAAGCTGTAGATGGGTGTGGTGGTGTGCACCTGTAATCCCAGTGACTTGGCAGGCTGAGGCAGGAGGATTGCAAGTTCCAGGCCAGCCTCAGCAACTTGGTGAGGCTCTAAGCAACTTACTGAGACCCCATCTCAATATAAAAAAAAAATTAAAGGGATAGGGATGTGGCTTTGTGGTAAAATGCCTCTGGGTTCAACACCCAGTACCAAACAAAAACAAAACAAAACAAACAAACAAAAACCAGGCTACCAACAAGCCTGGGATTTTAGCTTATAAAAATAGGCAAGATGTCTAGCTTCACCCGAGGCCTGAAATAGCCTTGTCATTTACAAGCAAGTATTTTGGGGCAACTAGAACAACACAGGCAGAAGGGGTCAATAGGCAAGACTTCCAGAGGCCAAAGAATCATCAGCCTTTATGGGAGCAAAGATGATACCTGCTGAGGCATTGGCAGTTGGCGTAACAGTGCCTTTTTTGGCTGGGGCAAGGACTAGAGGAAAATACTCCTGGTTTTAGCTGCTACAGAAGACATGAATGGTGCTCTTTTGAGACTGAGAGGAAGCTGAGGAGGGTGCCAAACTCTCATGGAGAGAGAAGGAGAAAGAAAGCTACATTGGGACTTGAGCTGGTGATCAGGCTGGGTTAGCTCTAAGTGAACTTTTAAAGTGGAGGAAGATTGTTTCCAGCAACTTCCTTTCTTGCACCTCCTTTCATCCCTTAGGGCCCACTCTTCCTATCCTTAGCTCAATTCCTTCAGTTTTTCTCTGACTGTATTAAACTACTCTCAAGCTCCATCACTTCAGTGTTTCAGAAGTAGATGTCAAATCCAGGGAAAATGTTGCAGCATCAATTTATTTAACATTGTGTCGAAATTGGCAGTGGGCCTGCAGTGAGTGGAGGGGAGAATGGGAGGTGAGAATGTGGAGATGATAAAGATATTTCATGTAATGTTCGAGAGGACAGTTGCTTCTACCAGCAATTGGAGAGCTGGGACACTAAGGCCCTGAGTTCAGCTTGATTTTAAGTGGGGCTGCTTCCTTCCCTAAAAACCTGTCCTAGTGGACAACTCAGAAATATAGTAGCATATAATTAACTTTTCCTCTTGAGGAAGACATGACCCAGAGACCACAAAGATGTGTATCTCCCCTTTCTGGGTACTAGGTCTCATTAGATGCTAATTATTTACCCCTTATGTAAATTAATTCTATTTTTTATGTTTTATGAAGCAATATATGTATATATATACATATATTGCTTCAAAAGACTATATATATATATATTATATATATATATATATATATATATATATAGTGGGTCAGATTAGATTGTAGATTGTTTTGTATTTCAATTTTGCCACTTAAAATAAGCCAATTGAGAGGGTTTACCACATAATGAAAAAATAGAATTTATGACTTGACAGGTATATTTTGCTTATACCTATCAACTCATATATTTACATCAACCTAAAATTACTCATTATAGTCCAAAAGGAATCAACAACAACAACTGGAAACAGCTGAAATATCCATTATTAGATAACTAGTTAAATAAAGTATGGTGTTTCATACAATGGAAAACTATTCAACAATAAGAACGAATGAGCTACTGTTGATATATACAATGGTTAACTCAAAGGATTAGGGATAGGGATTTCCAGGGAAGGAACATGATGGAACTTTCTGGGTGATGTTCTTCATCTTGATAGTGACTTAGGTTGATTAGTTTTATGTCTTTGTGCGTTTCATCAAATGGCATACTTAAAATGTATGTGTGCATATGATATATGTATGTATGTGTATATATATATATATATATATATATATATTATTAACTTGTTAATGAAATGCATGTAGATGTATTTGGGGAGAAGTGAATTGATGTCTTTAACTCACTTTGGGAGGCATTCAAAATAAGATGGAGTGGTGGATGGAGAGATAAAGGGATGCATACAGAAGAAAGCAAATGTAGCAAAATGTTCACTGTAGAATTCTGATGGTTGGGTATGTGAGTGTTCACTATAAACTTCTCCAACTTTCTGTACACTTGAAAATTTTTCATATTAAATGGAGAAAAGTTAACCCAATTCAAAATGAGCCTCACTCATGGAGAGTGTGTGTCTGGAATCTGAACCCGTCCATGAGTGAGTGGGCCATCATTGCTAGGCCTCAGTGATTGCCGCCTCCTCTTCCTGGCTGTCATCCTTAGAGTCCAGGTTATTCTTTTCAACCACCTGGGAAGC
This sequence comes from Spermophilus citellus, assembly GCF_964194105.1. Taxonomy (NCBI): domain Eukaryota; kingdom Metazoa; phylum Chordata; class Mammalia; order Rodentia; family Sciuridae; genus Spermophilus; species Spermophilus citellus. The sequence goes on from NC_138190.1 coordinate 32,771,696, forward strand.
CTCTTTAAGCCAGTTTTTAACATCAGGCCAGCCTGGGGTCATCTTTCATGCCTACTCTTTGTCTGGTAGAGCTATAGATAACTTACCAATATACACTGTTGAATGGAAATTATGGGAAGCTACTTATGATTACAAATATTTCCTTGGAAGCTAACTGTGATTACTCTTAATTGCATAACTAGAGATAGACAGGGATTTTGAGCTTGACAAACATCCCTCCTTCCCTAACCTCTCTCCTGAACTTTCCTGAATTTGTCGAGACACAATCTCTTACCCAAATTGTAATGTAAAACCAGAAAGCATACATTTTCTGACATTGACATTCCCATTTCACAACTCCATTTGGTCAGAGGCTCAGCTGCTATTTTCCTGCAGGTTCACACCCCTCTATGTGGGCTGGGCTGACACCACATGACCTCTCCACCATTGCAATCTCTTGCACATGTACATTACACAGAATGCCAACTATAGGTCAAAAGAGGCTGCCAAGAAAACATTTAAAAAAAATCTTCCTTCTTCTCCAATGCCTGTTAGCTTGAAAGCAGAATACTGCATTTGATAGTTTCTCATTGCTTTCTTAAAACTTTTGTGCAGTGCAAGGAGACATAAATAAATGAGCACATGAGTTAACCCTTTGTTTTGGAGCAGGGAATTGTGTAAGCTAACACCTGCCATAATAAATAAAGTTGTTTTTACCAAACAGTCTTGTTGAGATGGAGGAAACTAATTTATTTGATCTCATCTGGGCCAAAGTCACTTGGAGAGAAAGCTGATGGACCATATCTCACCTTCTAAGGTAATTAGAAAGTATTTGTGGTGACAGTTAAGATGTGACCTGAGTGCCTCTTTTTTCTGAGTATCAGCCTAGGTCTTGGAAGGAAAGCTCTGTCTCACCAAGGAGGGCTGAATACATTTGCATTAACACCTAAGAATACACATGAAGCCCTGTTTGGTGACTGGGTATCTCTGTATTCATTTATGTGACATATATTTATCGAGCACCTACTATGTGCTGGGCATAGTTCTTGGGCTCTCAGATCCTGGTGTGTGGTCCTTTATGTGGCTCTACTATTTTCATGTAGTTCAGCTCTTTTGTCTGGCTTTTTCACTTTGGGTTAGGCTTTGTTTTATTTACCCCAACAGCTTTTTCACCTGTTTGTTTCTCTGGGTGAGTTAGCATGCTTATCATGGTTGATTAAATGAAGATATTCTGTGACTGTGAGTAAAGCAAAGAAATGACCCTATGATAGACCCTTGGAAGATGGCAGAAGCTGCAGCAGTGGCCTTGTGTTCCTGCTATATGGAAGCTGCTAATTCTCTCTTGCAAAGTCAAATGGGACCTGGTGCCAATGCAAGAGGTTTCAAGCTCTGGGAAGAAATGAACTTTCTTTGCTATAACTTTGGATTTTGAGGAGCTACCTACAGTTGGCCAGTCAACTGGCATGCCATGAACACATATTGTTGGTTTATTTAGATGGTGTTTAGTATCCTTTATGTCTTCTATATATGTCTTCCTAGATGAAGTGCCTTAAGTTGATTTTCTGAAAGCAGTTGGCTTAGGTTGTGAGAATGTGGCCTTGTATTCAAGCCTGGGATCTGAGAATGACCAGACTCCCCAGGTGAGAAACTTTTAAGTCTTCTTATTATTTTATATTCTTCTTTCTTTGTTTACCTACTCCACACTTTCCCAGAAAAGCCAATCAACAGTGATGCAAAGAATGATCATTAGCTGGCTGCAAACTAAAATCAGAGAAATGCTTGAAATCTTCTCTTGAGAACCTAGCTCCCTTCAATCCAACTTCATGTGCTCAAAAAATGTTTGATAAAATTCAGTGTCTTTCATTAGCTCTGAGCTTACTTAACTCAAAGCATTCATAACTTCTGTGTACATTGGTGTATGTTCTAGTGTGTGCATGAAGAATGATTTTAAACGTATAAATGAAAAATAAGAGTAATTCAACATAAAGTAATGGTAACCATGAAATATCAAAGGCACTGATGTGGAATGTTATTGTTTGTATCATTAGCTTTTGGTGTGTAACAAATCAATCCAGAATTAAGTGACTTAAAGCAACAACCAGTTATTTGCCTAAGATTCTGCAGCTTCTGCTGTGAGCTAACTTAGCTGGTACTGGATAATTTAGGATAGATAACCTCACTCAAATGTCTGGAGCCTCGCTGAGGTTGGCTGGACTATTAGGATTTCCAGAGCCTCTCTTTCTACATAATATCTCATTCTCCAGTAGTCCCTTCTGGGCTTCTTCATGTGATAGTGGAAAACTTTCCAGCAGGAAGAAAGGGTTAGACCAATGTGCAAGTATTTCTCAAGTCTGTGTTTACATTATGTTTGCTTATGTCCCATTGGCTAAAGCAAGTCAAGTGGCCAGGCTTGAGATTTGGTGGGTAAAGAAAAGGCTCAATCTGTTTGCTGGGGGAGCTGCAAAGGATTTGTGGTTATTTATTTACAATCCACTACAACATAGGGAGTAAGCCCAAGTTTTAGGGATGGAAGGCACAATCAGACAACAGTGCATCTGTTTAACAGAAAAATGACCTTGGTCAATCATCTACCTATTCTGAATCTCAGTTTTCTCTTCTGAATATAGAGAGTGATTATCATGAGCTTATCCTCATACAAATACCATGGTGGACATTATTTATGAAAGTATTTAGAAAACTGTAAATAATGGCACAAATTATCAATACTTTGATATTTCATGGCTACCATTACTTTATGCTGAATTACTCTTATTTTTCATTTATAAGTTTAAAATTATAAATCATCAATATTATATCTTACTTTATTCTTTTTTACCTTTGTTATATTTACTCTGCCACCATGCTTAGTAAACTCTGTGTGACCATAAGGGCCCATGTTTCCCTAGCAGACAGTAGCTCCATGTCACAGGACTGTGGAATGAGTGTACTGACCCCACACTGATTTTAGGAGATGATTCATCCATTATCATTGTGTGTGGGAGGTGAACACTTTGTTAAGCCCGCCCAGGAAAATCACCATAAAACACTGAAAATTGAGGAGACAACAGAGATAATGTAGTCCAATTTATTCAGATTCCAGAACAATCTGTTCCCAGTATATGTAAACTGGTCCTGAGTGCCATGAGACTGAAGAAAAAAGGCATATAGATCCAAGATTGCATAGGATGCAATTTATTGGGGACTTAATGAGAGAAGTGTGTTTCTGGGTAGTAGCAAAACCAGGTGGATCCTTGTAATTTGGTACACAAGATGGGGCTTACAATGTGTTCAGTAGAAAAGGAGTTCATTCAAGCCTGAATGTACCTGATTCATCTCAATCTAATATCAGAGTTAGGAATCTTCCTGACACCAGGGTCTGATTGCAAACTCTACATGCCACTCTAATGGTTTTGTTTATTTATAATGTGCTAGGAAACTATGTGAAAAAACCTGACCAAGGTTACTCCAGGGCAATCATAGTGATTATGATTCAAGATGGCTGCAGTTATGTGAAACTGAATCCATAAAATTCATTTTATAGGTGAGGAAACTTAGGCCTATAGATAGATACAAGGTCACACGACTAGTTTTTGCTGATACAAGATTCCTAATAATAGTGATCTCAGTGGTTTTACATTTGTGTGTGCTTTTCTTGTACACTTCTAGTTTCTGTTTGTTTTCCCCCAATTTTTCTTTCTCACTACTAGGCATTTAATAGAAAAGGATAATGAATGGAATCTGTTGTCCTCATGCTTTATAATAGTAAGTGCTGGCCACTTTAAACTACCATCATGTCTTTGTAAATGGCAAATATCACTTTTAGAACACATAAAAGGGAATTTTGCTCAGCAGATACCTAACTCAGCACAGATAGACAATGGTCTCTTGTAAGAGGTGACCGATGATAGGTGCTAAGCAAGAGATTGCCCCCCACAACCCCGTTCAGCATTTCTCAGATTCTTATATACTCACAAATTCCCTGGAGGCCTTGTTAAAATGCCAACTCTGAATCCATGGATCTGAGTGAGGCCTGGAATTCTGCATTTCTATCAAACTCCCAGGTGATGCTGGTGTAGCTACTCAGTGCACCACGCTTTCAGTAGCAAAGCATTAGTCAACCTCCACAGCTTCTGTTAACCTTATCTATGCCTCACTTTCCTCCTTTGTAAAGTGAAGTTAGTAATATCTCCCTTAAAGGACTGAAGTATATTAAAATCAGTAAAGTACTTAAAACGGAGATTTCCATATCGTAAGCTTACTTATTACTATTAGTTTCATTTTATGCCCTCAGCTTTTCTCATTTTGAATTTTATACCAGTTTTCCTCCTATAATCCTTTTATTAATTGTAGTTTTAATTTATTTTCTTTCCTTTTTCTTCTTCTTTTCTTTTTTGTTTGTTTTGAGTTACATCCCTAGCTCTGTTTAATTATTATTATTTTTTTATTTTGAGACAGGGTCTTGCTAAGTTGGCCAGGCTGGCCTTGAACTTGCCATCCTCCTGCTTCAGTCTCCCAAGTAGTTTGGATAACAGGCAAGTGCCATCACACCTAGCATCTGATGATATATTACTTATGCAGCAAGTCTTGCCAGGTTGCATGTAATCCCTATCTTCCTCACCTCTCTGTAACTCCCACATGTTCATGGGCTCATAGAATCTTAGTGTTAGGTTGGGTTTGGGTGGACTACAGTTAATCTCACTTAGTAGGTATGGGCTCATGCTATATCTGCCACCTTAATCAAGGACCAGTGCATAGGAAGGGAGGGAAAGAACAGAGTCTGTGTTAATCAGATTTCCATCAATCCAAGATCAACAGGCTCCATTGCTTTGGGCCTGAGGTGAGACAGAGCATCTTGGTGGGGAGTAGCAGAGCAAAATGGCTCATCTCATGGTGGGAGAGAGGGATAGAGAGGGGGAGAGAGAGAGAGAGAGAGAGAGAGAGAGAGAGAGAGAGAGAGAGAGAGAGAGACTGACTCTCCAGGGACAAGATGCAGTCACCAAAAATATATCCCCAGGGACCTACTCCTTCCAAGTAGATACTAATTCCTACAGCTTCTACCACTTCTCTGTAGCCTATTCAGCTACCAATGGATTACCCATTGGTAAGATAAGATGCCTCATGATCTAATAACTTCCCCAACACCCCCTTCCAAACATTACTGCACTGGGGTTCAAACCTTTAACACATGAGATTTTGTTGTACTATAAGCCTTCAACAAGTGAGACTTTGGGCTCCAGATCCAAAGCATAACAAAGTCCTTCACCAACAAAGACTGGGAATGACTTAAAGAAATTCCTCCTCTCTTGTCTCTGCCCATTTCTTCTCACTGCACCAAGACAGCAGGTAAACCACTGTGCCAAAGGAAATTTTGCTGCCAACAAAGAAGCATGCACAAATCAAAACTTTGGAGAAGTGGTCTCCAGAGTGGAGTGGAGCATAAAATGGGCAGGGGGCAATGAAATTGTGTACTGGGGGGTAGAAGCAGGAAATAATGAACCTTATCTTTATGTTTATTTCTTTACTAAAATATGAAGACCTCAAACACAACTAACTAATACCTATACTGGCACACATATGATTTCTATATAAATCTACATCTACTGGTATATGAGCCTAAAATCATTTTTATTAGTTGTGAATAAAGAAAAATGCTTACTGATAATGTCTAGATGCTACAAATTTCACCCCTTCGTGTACAAGGAGATAAAGCTCCTCTGTGACAGAAACAATTTTGGTATCTATGTCCTTTTAATTTTCTTCCTAGGAACTCAGAAAAGGTCTTTTCCAGCACTGCTGCACTGACATAGGGTCATAAAACTAGTTTTGTTTACTGAAATGTGGGAGCATATGCTTCACTTGACTCCCAGACTTCACCTTCAAATAACTTGTGAGATCCTCTACTTGTACAAAGTGTTCTCCAGTCAGCTGAAGGAGAGATGGAGATAGTCTCTCAGATCATGTGAAGGTGGAATCATCAGAGGAAGTTTCCTGAGCCTGATCTAGGTGGGAAGAGTGCTTTCCTGAAAAAGCAGACCATCCAGGAAGACCTGTGATGGATTTTGTAGATCAGACAATAAGCATTCATTGTTTTAAGGGTGTTTTGCTTTGTATATGCTTTGAATGCATCCCTCAAAGGTTGATGTGCTGCAAGCTTGGTCCCAGTGTGGCGATACAGAAAGGTGGTGCAACATTTAAGGTATAATGATTGATGTGTAGGTTATCAGGGTTCTGGTCATCATAAAGGATTAATGATAGCTCTCATAGCATCTCTAGTTCCTGTGAGAGTGAGTTCTTACAAAAAGACCAATTGACTGCTTCCACATGCACTTTGTCTATTGTGATGCCATTTGCCATGAATTTGCAAGAGACCAAACAGATGGGTCCACCCAATCTTGGACTTTCAACCACCAAAATAAAGCCTTTTTTTAAAAAAAAAAGTACCCAGGTTTATGCATTTTGTTATAGCATCAGAAAACAGACTAATGAAAAAGCATTGAGATTTCAGGATTTTTTTTATTACTGCCCTATATCCTAGCCTATCCTAACTAATACAGTTTCTTCCATATCTCACCTCTTCCCCTAACTTCATTGCTTGGGTATCTCATCAACCACAGCAAAAGACCTTCTGAATCCTAGATGTTTAACCTCTTAAGGTACTTAGTACCAGGGAACTACAGCAGAGGATACAAGATTGCAAACTCTGAAGTCAGACTACTGGACTCAAATCTCAGCTCCAACATTTATTAATGGTGCAATGTTTTGAGAAGCCATTTATTCTCTTTCTCATTTTATTTCCTTGACCAAACTAAAAGATGATATTACTGATTTTATGAGGTTGTTAGAAGAATTAACTGAGAAAATACTTTCAAGTCAAGTTAAAACTGTGGTTGACATATACTAAATGCTTAATAACTTTACTTTTAGTATTGATATTATTGCAACTGCAATGTTACCTTCTTTCTCCAGCTATATAGACTTCTTCACATTATGAATAGTATTTTTCTACCTGTGTCACCCTCCTATTACTGCTGCCCCTCAAACCCCAGACTTCAGGAATGTGGAAAGATGGAACTAGTCTATCAGGAGCACCCTCAACCCAAATCATCTTTAGTCACTTATCTCACACACCAGAAATAAATGGAGAATTCATGAAGGGCTTTTGCTTTTCTGTCTCTTGACTGGATTGACAGTACAATAATTAAAGCATTAAATCCCAACAGAGACTTGATGAGAGGTTACTCTGCCTCATGTGGAACCTGCAGGACTGCAAAGAACTCAGTGGGGCAGCTTCTGTGCTAGGGTTGTGTCTGCATGATTGTGTCTCTCCTATATTCATATTCTGAAATTCTAACACTCATAGTGACAATGTTTGGAGGTGAGTCTTTGGAAGGTGATTAGGCCATAAGAGTGGAGTGTTCATGAATGAGATTAGTGTCCTTATGAAAGAGACTCCAGAGAGCTCCATTACCTTTTCCCACCATGTGCAGACACAGTAATTAAGTTGCCACCTGTGAACCAGAAAGTGCAGAATCATTAGGCATCAAACATGCCAGCATCTTAATTTTGGACTTCTTAGTCTCCTGAACTATGAGAAATAAATTTCTGCCATTTATATTCTGGTCAATCTATGGGTTGTTTTTTTTTTTTTTTTTTTTAGCAGCCTGAATGTACTAACACACTCAGCGGTTATTGTGGTAGACGCACAAAGGACTTTTTTTGTACACTAGATGGAAAACTATCCCTTATAAGAAAGAGTTACTATTAGTCTAAGGCTGTCAAACTGGATTGGGGAGCCTGTTCACCCAGAGTTCTGGGTCTAACCCCAGAGTTTCTGCCTTGGTATGTCTGGGGTGGAACATGAGTTCTTAGTGATGTGGGTGCAGCTGGTCCATGGACCACATTTTGAGTAGGTCTGTGTTAGTCCATTTGACCACCTTTTGGTTATTTCAAGACAATGTGTGGGTCCCACACTGCTTTCCCAGTCACCTTTTATCCATATTAAATATATTAGGGTCTTCCCTTTGTCTTATCCTGAGTCAGGTTCTCAATCTCTCTCTCTCTCTCTCTCTCTCTCTCTCTCTCTCTCCCTCTCTCATATCTAAAGATGAAAAACATTTAGATCCTGTCCTCATTAAGATTATAATTCTTTGGAGGAAAAAAGAATATACTACAATGTGACTGCAATAAATGTTTAGTTTTTTTCAAGTATGTGTTGTGACCATCCCTAGAGGCTGGTGAATCAACAGTGAGCAAGATAGCATAGCTCTTGCCTCATGAAGCCCAAGTGGGGAGATTGACCAGTGAACAGGAAATATCATTCCAGTGTGATAAGGGTGTGGAAAGGAAAAGCCAGAGAGCTCTGAGATCACAGAGTAAGAACCTCAAACCCCAACATCATGGCTGGAAAGTTGGGACATTCTTCCTGGAGAAAGTGATGGCTAAGATGGGACAAGGAAGACAAATAGGCATTAAGCAGGTGAGGGATGAGGTGGGACATTTAGCAGATAAAAGGGATATATAGGAGCTGGATGAAACTTGGGATTGATGGGAAATGCTATATGGCTGAAATGAAACTGTAGATTGGGGTCCTGTGAGTTGGGGTAGGTCAAAGGACCCATATACATGACATGTAAAATGGTCTCTCTCTTAACTCAGAATGGGCTTACCATTAGTGACTGGTGAGAAATGAGGGGAGAGTGGAGGGGATTGCCACTTTCTACCCAGACATAAGTGAGCCCTGCCTTTCCTGAAAACAGCTAATTCTTCCCTGAAGTTATAGACTCAGACCCTATGTCAGTTCCTTCTTCATCTGAGGGATAGAGGATCCTTTTGCTCCCATGTTATTTGGACACCTGGAGGCATGACATGAGATAGGCAGAGCTTGGTTTTAATTAAACATTGTCCAGAGTCCACAGCAAGACAGGTCTCATCTGGAGACCTCCTCCCTGTATTAGGATCAAGTGTACTGCAGTGGGTCCTTGGGAGTGCTATGGTGTGTGAGCAGGAAGAGTGGTGGGGCAGTTAGGAAGAGCTCAAAGGGAAACTGATGGGCAAAAGCTAGAGGAAAGTAGCAAAGATGAAGTAAATACAGAATTCAAGATATCCCATGGATGATCTAGATAATTGAGGCAGCCTGAGTGCTTTGGGGGAAGTGTACTATATGGAGGGTGGGGGAGAGGGAGGAAGATAGAAAGGAGAGGGTAGGGGAGTAGTGGGGTGAGGAAGGGAGATAAAATGGAAGGGAAAGGGGATAAGAGGAGATGGAAGGAGAGGAAGGGGAAGGGATGGGAGAAGGGAAGGGAATGGAGTAGAGGGGAGAGGAGAGAAGCAGTCTTCTCAGAGGAAGAGCTAAAGGTCTGACTCTATTGGTTAGGTGAAGGAACCAGGGTTTTGAACTGAAATATTTTTAAAGGAAGTGATCTTGAACATTAGGAGAACCTGTTAGAGAGAAAAGAATCTACAGCTTCCAAATGCAAACTGACCCGGTCTTGAGACCCATTTCTGGCATAGAAATTTAAGCATAGAATTTAAGCAAGTTGCTTAAATTCTCTCTACTTTGGAATCCTCACTTATCTAGGAGAGGAGATGATAAAAGCCAATTCCCAATGCTGTTTGAGAGACTTAAAAAACGTTCATATATGTAGCTCCTGGCACTTAGCTGGAACTTAGGAGATGTATGTCCCTGCACCATGTTATTCCAAATAAGCCAGGGAGAACCCAGTCATGACCCCTGTGCAGCTGGGAGGGCCAACTTGATGAACTGCAATTCCAAGGTTGCAAGAGTATGGATGGCAGGAACTTTCTCATCCTTTAAATATCTGCTAAGCTCAGTGTGTAAATGTTCCAGGGCTCCATGAACTGACTGTGTACCAGCGAGAGAAGAAAAGTTGGCACTCAGAAACTAACTTGGTTGGAGAAAGAACAAAGGTGAGATTCACCTATAGGAAGATAGGTCTCTAGGCCTTGTACTCAACTGAAAAATTAAAGTGTTTCTATTGTTATCTGTTTGTAGACTACACTGGAAATGTGAGTGTGTTACAGCACAACATAGACTTTGGATAATACTTATTTTATAGTTTGAAACAACTTTTTGACATCATTTCTTTGGTCATTCAACATTTATTGAGTGCCTAGGTTATGTCAGACAGTCATTGTATCAGATATTCTCCAATAGAACTTTACAATCAATTCTCCTTGCCTTCTATTGATAGGAATAACTATGTGTGATCCTAATTTCTTCTCTACTTCAGGCAAGTCTGAGGAAACTTCTATTTGCATTCCTTCCCTCCAGTAATGCCTGAGTAGTTAACTAACAGTGGATAGTCAATCCTGTTAGTTAATGAACTGAACAAAAAGGTTAGGTCACAGTTTTGATCCCCAGGGGCGGATTTCCTCTCTATTTGTATATACTGTCCTTTCTCTACCTCCAATGTGTATGCTTCCTTGTACCTCAAGGACTTTATACAATTTCATTCTGCCCAGACTCATCTTACTTTAGTCTCTCATTATTGAAATTTAATGTCATTTCCTTAACCAAGCCTTCTTTCTGCACCTCCCAGACCTGGTCAAATGCCTCAGTTTACATCTCCATGAAGCCCTGTACTTCTCTAGATTGACATTTTTTAGTATTTATAATTATACACTTATTTTTTATTATTATTTGATTAATGAAAGTCTCCTTGTATCAGAGTAGAGTTGAGCTGCAAATAGAAGAAAACTTGGATGATTGTAGTTTTCATGAATGGGATTTATTTATTTCCTATAACAACATAGGCAATCAAGCATATCTAGCAACTCACTGATGCCACACAGGGCTTAGATTATTTTTTCTCTTCTTTCTTTGCTGATTATAAAATGTATATTTACAATCAATTCTCCTTGCCTTCTATTGATAGGCAATAGAATTCTCATGTTTACAAGATGGTTGCTGCTATTCCAGGCATAGCATCTGTATTCCAGTCAGGAAAAAGAGGAAAAGTGAGCATCAGTTGACTATTGCTTATGGTTCATTGGCCAGAACTTGTTCATATAATCACTCCCAATGGCAAAATAGTTCAAAATATTAAGTTGCTTTTGTTAATGTTTTCTTTTTATTCAGTTTTATAATATATGGAGTTGGAGTAAGCCAAAAAGAAATAGTAAAATAATTGAAGTGAACCAACCTATAGTGTCCCGGATCAAACTTCCATATCTAAGATGGAAGGAACCATGTTCCTTTGGTTCACCATCATAGGTCCATCTCACACAATGTCTGTTTCCTTGTAGGTTCCCAGTAAGCATATTGCTGAATGGAAATGAATGAATAAATGAATTCCTATGAAAAGCATCTCCCAGTTTAGATCTTGAGAGGCAGTAGAAGAGGATATATTGATCAGTGTTGTCTTGGCACCACAGGTAGGAAAAATTTAAGATAGACACCATCAAAGTCCTCTCTATCATTTACATTGTCTTTATATGAATTAGGAAAAGGCACCCACCTCTTCCTTAAGTCATGTTACTGCCATCTACTGGAAAATTATCTTAATAAAATTAAAAATCAATTGCATCTATGATGTGAATGGTGCCTATTAGATAAATTGAGGTCATGAGCCAAAAAAACCTGTGCAGCCCCATGTGGCTACCTTGTATAGTGGATGTGAGCAATGAAGGAGCCATTAGATCTGTCTTCTGAAGTTGAGGAGGTGTGTGGAGTGATCCTGAACATTTTAACAGGGCCTGTAGATCAAGGTTTATTTTGAGGCACCAGGAATGGGGTGAGCAGAAAAACCAAAAAGTGTTTTTCACTCTTTCTTCCTCCATAATACTGTGAGAATCACTTACTTTTTCTAAATTTCGGTTTCATCATCTCTTAATTGAGGACAAGAACTCCTCTCCAAATATGTGTTGAATATCCAGTAAGATCATGTACATGAAAGGATTGGGAATGTGCTTGCTTTAGTGAACTTTTTCACTGCTGTGATCAAAAAAGACCTGAGAAGAACAATTTTAAGGAGGAAAAGTTTATTTGGGGCTCATAGTTCTGGAGGTCTCAGTCTATAGACTGCTAGTTTCATTCCTCAGGACCTGAGATGAGGCAGAACACCATGGCAGAAGTGTGTGGTAGTGTGAAGCAGCTGGAAGAATAGTACTGGGAAGCAGAAAGTGACTCCCCTCACCACAGAAAAAATATATACCCCAAAGGCATGTCCCCAATGCCCACCTCCTCCAGCCACACCCCTTCTGCATATGGTTACCAGTAAGTTAATCCCACCAGAAAATTCTTTCACTTATTGGGTTAAGGATCTCATAACTCAATCATTTTTCCTCTAAACTTTCATACATTGTCTCACACATGAGTTTTCAGGGGACACTACATATCTACACCATAACATTGTGAAACATTAGAAAAATGTAAGCTATCCTTAGCATTGAAGACCAACAGAAAATATTAACTGTGTGTTCAAATCTTATCTCTATCACTCTTCAGCTACATGACCTTGGATGTGCTACTCAATTGCTCTGGGTCTCAGTCTTTTCCTCTGGAAAACAGGTATGATGATATTAGAACGATTGTCAGGAAAGTTCTGAGGATTAAAATAGTAAGTGTCCAATAAATGTTAATCACTAACTTTAAGGCAGTTGTGATTTCATTGCACTCTGCATCACATACCCAGTATGTTGAAATACTTTAAATCACCCTTGACTTTGTGAAAAGAAAAAAAAAAACAGTGAAATGAAGCAGAGGGTTGCTAGACCTTTTTGTGAAGAGAGCTGACCATGTGGATCTGTTGTGATGTCTTAGAGGAGTCCCTTCTCCTCTCCTCCCCATCTCCTGCCACTCCCAAACACTCATGGCTGAATTGAGATGCTGGTCTTACTGAGTTGTAGCTGGGATGGTTCACAAAATGGCTGGTGACATTTATTTCATGGAGGAGTCACATGATTTACAGAGCAAAAAGGAACCCAAGGAATAAAAAGACCAGGCAGGCAGGCAGGCAGGTTGGGGCAGACTGGCTAAACAGAATCTTGGTTCCCATGGACCGTAGCTTTCCCCTCCATTCTCCTCCTGACTGCAGCCTCTCTGGGTTTGGGGCCCTGAAAACAATGTCTTCAGATTCTAGAGCAGTAAAACCAGTGGGCAGAGGGGTTTGAAGAAGCAAGCAAGTGACATTAGTTCATTCAATTGCAAACAGCCCACCTTCTGTCCAGTCTGCCAGAGCCTGATTGGCCTAACTGCCTAGTAACAAGATTTTGTCCTGTCTTCTTTTCCATTTGTCTATTCATCACCACTGCCATGTCCCTCCTCTGTATCTCTTCAGGGTATAGTTATGCAGGAAACAAGATGTTTTTCCTTCATTTCTCACATCACATTCCACTGGAGTAAACAGCACTTTATTTTCCTTCCTTCTGCCCCACCAAAGCCATTTTAGGGAAACTGTGCTGAATGCCCCAAATTCCTCGGCTTGGCTGCTGTGTGGCCTGAAGCTGACATCTTTTGTGTATGTCATGGTTTATGGTAGAGTGGTTAAAAATCAGCTCCCATTCTGGTGACTAAATTTTATTGACTTTTCCAGGGCCTGTGGTGGGACTGACATGTCCCCTATTTAATTACTTCCTCCTTCTTGACAGCAGATTGAGTTAACCAGAGGACACGCAGGTGGCTCCAGGGCCAGAGAACTTGGAGTGGCCTTGGCTCTGCAGCTGAGAGGGGCCGAGGCGAGCACAGGCCTGGGGATGTAACAACCCTGCTGGCAGTTGTGAGCTGTGGTTTTATGGCTGCACTGGGGGCAATAACTGAACAGTGGGGCCTTTGGACTAATTTGAAGAATGCTTTGCATAAATCCCAGCTGTTCGCCATATGTCCGACCCTTGTAGAAGGGAGGGTGTGTTTCCCTCAGCTCTTGTTTCATTCCCTGGAAGTCAAGACTAACCAAACCTTTAAATGCCCAGCTGGGGGTCTTTTGGGGAGGAGGATGGGTCACAAAAGCTTGAGTGGATTTAATCATAACCTAAATTCACATTACGTTGTATCAGATTTTCTCTTCTAACGACATTGTGTCATTTGGTCCTCACAAAACCCCATAACACAGGCCAAGTAGGAATTCTCCATTTACAGATGAGAAGACTGACACCCAGAGAGACCATGACCAATAATAAAAACAGAGATTTGGGAGATTACTCTGTGTCAGGCACTCTTCTAAAGCTTTGAAAGACATTAATTCATTTCATAGTTGTATCAGTCCTACAAGGCAGGCAGCATTACTATCCCTACTTCACTGATGAAGGAGATGACCTCAGAGAGGTTATTTAACTTGCTTGAGGTCATGCAGTTAGTTAGCAGTGGCACTTGGATTCAAACCCAAGCAGCCTAGCTTAGGAGTCTGTATATATAATCACTATGCATGCTATTAGCCAGTTTGACATTGATGGAACTGGGATTCACACATAGGTACTCACACTCTAAGTTCGGGTTTTCCCCTATGCCATACCACTCATCTGAAATTTGCTCCTTAAAAATCCCCTATTCCTGGAAGCATTAGCCACAGCCATTTAGATTTGGACTCTTTTCATCTGGTATTGCAAAGTCTTTCACTTAAATTCATTTAATTACTCCCTTTCTACCTACTTACTGTGAAGTCAGAGGCTTAGCCATCCAAAGGAGCTATAAAGTGTTAGGAAATCGCTCCCAGACCAAGGCTTTGGAAAAATACAGGTATCTAGGTGTCAGGAGTTGCTAAAGCTTGGCAGCCTAATGCCTGGAACAGGTATTTTCCCTGCCCATTTCCTGGGAAGAATGGGCGTTGTTCTCACTGGCTGGCTGATTTTATGAGCATGCGCCCTCCAAAGTTTCACCCACCCAGAGAGGTGGTCTCTCCAACTCCTTTGACAATTATGGACTTCTTAGCTAAGTTGGCCTTTCAGCCTGTGGTACGTGTAAACAAATCAGGTGCAAGCCAGGGAGCTGTTTGAATGTGGAAGCACCTTCAGCTGCTCAGGCTGACTTTCTCACAAGAGAAAACCACTAAAAACTTCCCTCCACATTCACTGATGTCCCAAGGAAAAACCTCTGGGTGTGTCCAGATTTTTGTATTTCATAGCTGAAGTCAAATGTAGGACTAATCCAAATTAGAATTTGTGATTATGGCCAAAAAGTAGAAATGGGACTCCCATTTTCAGTTCTGAGTAGCCATTTTCTTTCCTCATTTGCATATCAATATTGAAGTTAGGCATTAGGTAACATGAAGCACAACTTTGGCTGGGTTGTAGGAATCATGGTTTTGGCAACTGTTTTTCTAGGTTGGTTTTATGATGTGGTTATGTAGGGTCCCCCAAAGGGTCATGTGTTGAAGGCTTGGTCCCCAGTGTAGCAATGTTCAGAGACTGGATCATCAGGGCTCCAACCTCATCAGTAGACTAATCCATTGATGTCTGCATAGACTAATGGGAAGTGAGACCTAGTTGGAGGAAATAGATCATTGGAGGTATGCCCTAGAAGTGTATTTCTTGTCCCCAGTCCTTCTCCTCTCTCTCTGCTTTCTGGCTGCCATGAGCTGACTGCTTTCCTTCTCCACACCCTTCCTCCATGATGTTTTTGCCTCTCCTCAGGCCCAGAGGAATGGAGCCAGCCAACTGTGGACCGAAAACTCTGAACCCATGATGACCAAAATAAATCTTGCCTCCTTTAAGTTGTTTATGTCAGGTCACAGCAAATGTGTTAGTTAACTAACACATTTGGACTCCCCCAGAAATGGACCCTGTAGCAAGTATTTGGCTATAAGTAGCTCATTTGAGAGAGCTCATTAGGGTGGGCTGGGGATGTAGCTCAGTAGTAGATCACTTGCCTAGTATGTGCAAGGCCCTGGGTTTCATCAGTACTGAAAACAAATAAGGCATCATTATGGAGTGTAGAAGTGATTCTAGAAAAGAAAAGAAAATCAATTCAGTGTCAAAACAGGTTACCATCTGCATATCAGAGAGAATATTTGGCCTTTGATTTTTTTGGGATTGGCTTATTTCACTTAGCATAATAGTCTCCAGATCCACCTGTTTACCCACAAAAGTCATAAAACACTCTTTTTTATGGCTGAGTAATATTCCATTGTGTCAAAATACACTCTACTGTCATGTATATCTAAAAAGAACAACAAAAAACAGGTTACCATTGTGGGTGAAAACTGAAATTCTCCTGGGGACTTCAGGTAGATAGTATGGAATATACTTGAAGTCTTATTTGAGGGATGGGAAAGCTGTACTATTTATTCACCATGTCCTGTAATTGATTTAGAGTTACCTCTACATATGTTAACTCACTAAAATTCTGGCCTCTACCACCTGTGGCCCGAGAATATCTCATTTGTTTACAGTAAGAATGTGTTAGGCCACATAGGGACAGTGAGTATCAAGGGGATATGGACAGGGCACTCACATCATCCACTGCTCTCTGTTTAAAGGCCAAACCAGTTTATGAAGAAGGAAGATATGAGGAAAGATGATATATAATAATTAGAATTCTTTTAGTTGCCAATTATAAAAATCCCAATTCAACCTAGCTTGAGAAAAAACAAGTAATATAAGGGGAGCTTTATCTGATGGTATCATCTATGGACATCGGATTTCAGATTCTTCAGCATATGAATGTGGATTTGAACCATTGGCTCTACAGGGGCCTTTTATCTAATTTTTATTTATTCTTTTTAGATTTACATGACAGTAGAGTGTACTTTGACATATTAAACATACATGGAGTATAGCTTATTCTAATTAGGACCCCATTCTTGTGGTTGTGCATGCTGTGGAGTTTCACGGGTCATGTATTCATATATGAACTTAGGAAAGTTATCATTCCACAGTGTATATGTATTTAAAACATGTTGTACATGATAAATATGTATATTTTTTATTTATCAGTTAAATTTTTTTAAAGTATGAAATTAAAAAAAAAAACTTGTTAGGGAAGGCTTTGATTGTCCTCTTGTGGGTCATAAGCCTATCCCTGTTCCAACTAGTGTGGCTGAGAGAATAAAGCACTAGAATTGTTGGATTGCAGAGGATGCTGTTATCCTACCCAAACATCCCACCAAAGAAGCAGAATTACTGGGCTGGAAAGAGGGATGATTCTAGTATAGTTGTTCCCCATTATCACCTGGGAATACATTTCAAGACTCCTAGAGGATGCCTAAAACCATGGATAGTACTAAAACTGAACTATGTTTTTCCCTATACATACACACTTATGACAAAGTTTAATTTATAAATTAGGTAAGTAAGATATTAAAAACCATGACTAAACATAAAATAGAGTGATTCTAACAATATATAGAGATAAAAGTTATGTGAATATTCTCTCTTTGTCTCAACAAATCATATAGTACTTTTAACTTTCTGCTTCAAAGAAGCACTTTGCAGGTTCTATTTGACATTTCCAAATTGCCAGCTTCATTCCCCTTGTACTTTGAGGTCACTATTAATTAAAAAAAAAAAGGTTATTTGAATACAAGCACTGTGATACTGTGATAGTCAGTCTGATAACTGAGACAGCTACTAAATGACTAGCAGAAACAGTATGTACAGCATGGATACACATTGGACAAAAGGGTGATTCATATCCTGGATGGAACAGAGGTTTCATCATGCTACTTATAATAGTGTGCAAAGT
The DNA here is from genome assembly GCF_964194105.1 of Spermophilus citellus. Taxonomy (NCBI): domain Eukaryota; kingdom Metazoa; phylum Chordata; class Mammalia; order Rodentia; family Sciuridae; genus Spermophilus; species Spermophilus citellus. Next base: position 32,789,310 of record NC_138190.1, read on the forward strand.
AAAACTTGTGAATTGTTTATTTCTGGAATTTTCCACTTAATAGTTTCAGTCTGTAGTTGAATGTGGGTAAGTGAAATCATGGAAAGGGAAACTCTGGATCATGAAAAACTATAGTAATGGGCTGAGAAATGGGCCTTTAAACAACTTTTGTTGTTGTTGTTGCTGATTTCTATGGTTTAGATATTTCCACCATGGCTTATTTCAAGCTACCAGCATGATGTCACTAAACGTGAACTCTGTGTGCACATCAGCCCTTGTGCACCAATCTGAGCTAGCCTCAGAACACCATTGAGTGATTCCCCATGAAGAGGAACCCTGGCACATGATATGGGCACTGTAGCTGTATGAGAAGGACAAGGTCTATCCTGGGAAGACTTGGTAGCCATGAAGGCTTGGATTAGAAACTGACAGGACAGCTTGCTTTGTTTGGCATGTGTGATGTTTGGGATGGAGTGTTGTGTTGAAACAAGCGATCTGCCTTTCCCACACTTCTCATCTTGCAAGCACCTCCCCAGGAAATATTCAACTGACACTTGGATGAGTTCAAAATAATGTTTAGTAACATTTATTCTGCTGCTGTGTAAGCTCCATGAGGGCAGGGATTTTGCTTGATTTATTCAGTGCCATAACTCCAGAGGCTTGGAGAGAGCTCAGGACAATACATGGACACTTGATAATTGTAGCACGAAGAATGACTGTAAGTGTACGGAGTTAAATGCATTCCCTAGCAATCACAAACGTGCATACTTTGTGAGTAACTCACCATACACATAACATTCAAAGTATGCAGACCTTACTTTGAATCTCACAGCTGTTATCACAGGTCTCTCCAACTTTCTGATTGTAAGCCTAGGATGGACCCCCGTTGGTGATTGACATTCTAAATCCATAGGCCACACTGATAACTGGTGTAAGACAAATGCAACTTTGGCCCTTTGTCCTGCAATGGCCACTCTTCTCTCTTTGCTCCTCAGTTCCTCTAACCTGATGGTGTTTGTTGTGTTTGCAGAAGTGACTCTCCCTTCCTACATTGGGGCTCAGCTATTACCATGCAGGGACAGACCAGGATGGCATTTCCTCATTAAGTCACCAGAGCCTGCCAGGGCTTGTCTGATTAGAGTCTCCTTACACATCAGGGACAGAGAACTTTCTGCCTTTGCAGTTCTTTTGTTTCAGAATAAAAAAAGCAGAGCCAGGGAGCTGCAAGGTTGGAAAGTTGTTAAACACACACACACACACACACACACACACACACACACACTCACACACACACTCACACCAAACCAGATTTGCTGATAACAGGAGAATGGGAAGGCCTGAAGCTGAGGGAGCGTTTCAAGGTCACAGGCAAGCAGGGGCCTGCGGTGGTGGTGATGGAAAAGATGAATAGACAACAGTTGAATGCATTATTTAGTGTGTTCCACATCGCAAAGCCAAGAATGGTTCCTTCGCACCAGAAGATTTGATGTATCTGGCTGGCTGTCTCCTCAGAGGACACCCCCCCACCCTCCCACCCCCAGTCTCCTCTTGAGTTCACGGAGACATGGTTGTCTAGGTGACAACTGTCAGGCAAGAAGCTGCAAGCTGAAGAATAAAATCGCCTTAGCTAATAGACCGGCGTGCTATTATGTACCTGAAGGTTTAACTGCTATATTACCCTGAAAGAATCATTTGGAGGGGAGGAAGGAGCTCGCTTTTCCCTGGGCTACATCAGTGAATTCAATTTCTATTGAAGAGAGACTAGCATTTTAAAAACCACTGTGTGTGGAGCTTCGAGTCCTTTTCTTCTTTCGGTGAGAAATGATTTAATAATGAACTTACAACTGCAGGGCCTCCAGTCAGCCCCCTGGAGCCCTGGAAGAGGGAAGAGGCGGTGTGCAGGGGCCAGGGGCTGGCAGGCTCCATCCTGTTCTGTCCCTGCTCGGCCCGGGCTCTGTGACTGAGGTTACCCCAGAGCAACTTGGTTCAGATGCGTGTAGAGTCGGAGCGATAATTTTCCTCCCTCACAAGATTGCCGGGTGCCTCTAATTAACGGTTGTGAATTCCTTAGATGGGGTTGTTATCAGATGGAAAGGGGCTAATTGTACCGGTCACAATAGTTAACCTCTTCCAGAAGGAAGGGTGTGTATGTGTGTGTGTGTGTGTGTGTGTGTGTGTGTGTGTGTGTGTATGCACTCCTTGGTTCTTTCTGCAAATGAGGCAGAAAAGCTTGAGAATTATCGAAATTCTTTGGAATTGAGACACCAGAAAATGAAAGGCTGTATTCACTGAGACTTTTCCACCAAGCCAAGAGTGGCCCACATTTACTGGGCTCTTTCTAGTGCTAAGCACTAAGCAATTTACCAGTTGGATCACATTTAATTCTTGGCATTTCTGACTCTTCAATATGATGATTTTTATCATGATCTACAAATGGGGAAACTAAGGCTTAGGATGTTAAAGAGACTTGTCTAAGGCCTCAATCTTTTAAGTGAGGGGTTTTAAAATTCAGAAGATTCTACCACAGACTGAGAAGTGAGCAGGAAAACAGGCATTAAGAGGCAAGTAGAAGCCCTTATGCAATGATCTGGGCAATGTTGCCAGGGCTGTCCCACCCTCTGGGTACCAGGGTAACCTCCTGCCTTACCTTTTGCCCCAATTTGTGGCTCTGTCCTGCATTTTCTTTGTTCCTTCTTGGATTACAAATAGTATCTTTCTTTGTTCTATTTCCCTGTGACTCAAGTCTTGCCTTCAAATTGCCTACACCTCTTCAGAGGCAACCCTCAAAAGACACACCTATGTTAGTCTCCCACTATGTTCTGGGTGGTGTTAGGTAATTGAAGAGACATAGATAAATGGCATCAAGACCCTGCTTTGGGGGCTGGGGATGTGGCTCAAGCAGTAGCATGCTGGCCTGGCATGCGTGCGGCCCGGGTTCGATCCCCAGCACCACATACAAAACAAAGATGTTGTGTCTGCTGATAACTAAAAAATAAATATTAAAATTCTCTCTCTCTCTCTCTCTCTCTCTCTCTCTCTCTCTCTCTCTCTCTCTCTCCCTCTCTCACTCTCTCTTTAAAAAAAAAAGACCCTGCTTTGGGCCAGGTGTGGTGGCACATGCCTGTAACCCCAGCAGCTCCAGAGGCTGAGGTGGAAGAATTACAAGTTCAAAGCAAGCCTCAGTAACTTAGCAAGACCCTAAGCAACTCAGCAAGACCCTGTCTCAAAATGTGAAAAATAAAAAGAACTTGGAATGTGGCTCAATGGCTAAGTGCCCCTGGTTCAATCCCAGTACCAAGAAACGAGACAAAACAAAACAAAACCTGCTTTGAAGATAGTCAGCCTAGAGAAGGAATGAGATGAAAATACACAGTCAACATGACAGGATTGGTACAGAGATAATAAGAATAACAACAACAACAACAACTATTTTCTGAGTGCTTCCTATGTGCCAGGTCTTCTGCTGAGCACTGGAAACAAGCCCATGAGAAAGGTGATATTGTTATTTCTATTCTAGAAATGAGAAAACCAAGGTATAAGGAGGTTAGGACACTTTCCCAAGATCGTACAGGTAGTAAGTAGCAGAGCAGGAATTAGAACTAAGATACTATGACTCTGACTCCAGAGTGGATTCTATTAAACACTATTCTATATTGCACATATATAGATCAGTATAGAAGCATGCATATATTACATAGAAAACCCAGATGACAGGTCATAAATTCCTTCCTAAGTAGAATGGTTCACAGAAAGAGACAGAGAAAATGTATGGGGGTGGGTGGTAAGGTTGCAAATTGAGAATTTTATTTATTTATTTTTTAGTGATGGATGTTTATTTGCTTAAGTATTTGCTAGGAGAGACAGAGGAGTTCTGTACCAAAGTTCAAACACATCACATATGAAAGTACATAGAATCAATAACCCAGAAGACACAGTGGATACACTGGGATCCTGCTTTTGCCTTATGGCATGTATCTAACATTGCATAGCAAATTATTCCAAAGATTTGTGGCTTACAATAAATATGATAATTATCAATTATCTTTCCTGCTTTCTGTAAGTTTGGGATTCAGGAGTGACCCACATGGGTGTTTTCGGACTTGGAGTCTCATGTGAGGTTGCACTTATATTTCACCTGCATTGCAGACATTCCATATAGCTCACTCACATGGCTGCTAAGTTGGTGCTAGCTATTAGCCAGGGACCTAAGTTCTTCTCAGTGTGGGCATCATTCCACAGTGCTATTTGAATGTCCTCATGATGTAGCAGCTGGCTTCCCCAGTGTAAGGAATCCAACAGACTGAGGTAGAGGATGTAATACCTTTATAACTTAAATGGAGTCATACAACAGCTCTGATTCAATATGGGAGAAGACTACAAAGGGACACAAATATCTGGAGACAGAGATTGCTAAGGACTATCTTGTAGTTCACCAACCTCAGCTTAATGTTTCTATACATACAATGCAAAAATCCACACAGCCTTCCCCCATTTGCTGTAGGTTTGCTGATCCACGTGATAGGCCTTTAGGATCAGGGAGACCAGTATTTTATGAGGAGATGGGGTGTTTGATATCTCAGAAGTACTGCGGTTCTGAACAAAATGGCAGTTTTGATGAGAAAGGAGGAGGTGAACTCAAATTGATAGGGAGGCTGGGAAGAGAGGCTAAAACTTGGGGCACTTTTAGGTATCTTGGTAACTAAGCCAAAGTGCTAAATACTAATCTACTATCATTTAGATATTCCATCAGGCCCACGTTCTGTGGGAACATAATATATTCAACCAGAATTTCCAACTAGGAAATCAGCTTGTTGATCACATGCAGTCAGTAGAAACACTTGGATCCTGCTTTTTTTTCCTTATCCTTCCATGCTTTGCATATACCTGAGATATGTGCATATAAGAGTATCAAAACTATTGATGAATAAATTGCTTTTTAATGGCAAGTTATATTGGAAATAAACATGCATTTAATAGATTCAATGTTTTATGACATCCTAATTTGTGCTGAGCTATATGCCATGCTAGATACTGGGGGAAAGTTGTAAGCAAAGAAGACATGATTCCTGTTCCTATGGTGCTTAGAAGAAACAAGTATTGATTAGATAAAAAATAAAAATAAACATGTACTTACGAACAGAGATAAGCACCATAAAGGAAAAGATGTGGCATCAGGAGATTAAAGACAGGAAACACAAAGGAAGTAAAGCTTGAGCTAAGATCTGAAAGATGAACAGGAAAAACAAACAGGGAAAAGCAATCCAAGTAAAGGGAATAGCATGTGCAAAAATGAGTTTTTGCAACTGAAAGGATCCTAGTGTTTCTGAGACCTAGGATGTGTGTATGTGGGGGGGGGGTCAATTGTAAGAGTAGGGTAGAAAAGATCAGATCATGCAAGACCTTATAGCTATATTTTTAAAATTTTTAAATTTTTTTTTAGTTGTTGATGATTTACCTTTATTATTTTTATTTATTTATATGTGGTGCTGAGGATCAAACCCACTGTCTCACACATGCCAGGCAAGTGCTCTGCCACTGAGCTACAGCCCTAGCCCCAAGACCTTATAGCTTTATTAAAGATGTTGTCTACTAATGAGAAGGCACTGAAAGGTTTTATAGTAATACAACTGCATGATCAGATTGGTACTTTGAGAATATCCATGTCTGATGTATGGAGACTGGACGAGAGGGGAAAACTGGAGGCAGGGAGATCAGTTAGGGAGCTCCACAATAGAGATGTTGGTTTAGACCATGATGTGGGTAGTGGAGAGAGTGAGAAAACAGTGGAATTGAAATGTATTTGGGATGTAGAGCTGACAAGTTATTCTGAGCTAGAAGGTAAAAAACAAGCACCAAATGTCAAGGGCCAGGTAAGGATGTGAAGGGAAAATGGGAAGTCAGAATGGACTTTTACCTCTAAAAGGTAAAAGGAATAGTGTCATGTACGAAGCACAGATTGGCTAGAGAAAGCTAGCACCTTAGTTTAAGGAGAAGGGTTGTGTAGTGCTCTGGGTGTTTGATCAGAGGTCTTTGTTGCTGAATCATTGGCTATTCCTATGAATGGTTCTGGTGTGTAACAACCTGTAGAGGTATAAGTAATAATGCTATAATGATCACTATTGCTGTTCTGTCAGACAGAAGACATGTCATGTCACCAAGTGCTCCCTGGCATCTTTCACTGAGTAGAGCAATTCTACTTTTGGGGGGTATAGTTTGTAAAACAATATACTTGTGTCAAAGACACGTTTCCAAACACAGGGAGATTTAAAAGTAGTCAGTTCTTGCTGGGTGTGGTGGCGCACACCTGTAATCCCAGTGGCTCAGGAGGCTGAGGCAGGAGGATCACGAGTTCAAAGCCACCCTCAGCAACTTAGTGAGGCCCTAAGTAATTCAACGAGTCCCCATCTTTAAATAAAATATAAAAAGGGCTGGGGATGTGGCTCAGTGGTTAAGGGCCCCTGGGTTCAATCCCGGGCACCAAAAAAAAAAAAAAAAAAAATGTCACATCTCAAGAGCAACTTCATACTGCTCATCTGAAATGATAATTTTATTTAAAAATATTGGTAGGTATCTTAGTCAGCTTGGGCTGCTATAACAAAATGCCACAGATTGGATTGCTTAGTCAACATAAATTTGTTTTTCACAGTTCCAGAAGCTAAAAAGTCCAAGTCCAGGATGCTGATATTTTCAGTTCTGGAGAGGGCCCTCTTCCTGGCTTGTAGACTCCTGTCTTTGGCTGTGTATTAGCACTTTCTCTTCTTTGTGTTCTCAATGAGAGAGAAAGCTCTGGTCCCACTTCTTTTTCTTATTAAGACACTAATCCTGTTGTGGGAACTCTACCCTCATGACCTCATTTAAACCTAATTGATCTCCCAAAGGCTCTACTTCCTGTTGCCCGATCACATGAGGATTAGGATTTCAATATATGAACTTGGAAGGGACACACTCAGTACAAAATAGTAGGCGTTTAAATAGGGAGACCCAAGACCAATGGAATGTATTACAAAGATGGAGCCAAATAAATATAGGAGTATGATTATAAAGGTGGTGTCTCAAACTAGTATGGAAAATGATGGATTGATTGACAACTGATGTTAGGACAACTAGCTAGTAATTAGGATAAAATAAAAATGAACTGACTACTCATATCATATAATAGGAGAAATTTCATTTGGGGAGGGGGTACTGGGGCACTCGACCACTGAGCCCCATCCCCAGCCCTATTTTGTATTTTACTTAGAGACAGGGTCTCACTGAGTTGCTTAGCACCTCTCTGTTGCTGAGGCTGGCTTTGAACTCATGATCCTCCTGCCTCAGCCTCTGGAGCTGCTGGGATTACAGGCATGTGCCACTGTGCTTGCCAGAAATTTCAAATTTGATCCAAGATTCAAACAGAAAAAGATGAAATCTTCAAAAGTTTTAGATGAAAACATAGTATAACTTTGGAGTAAGCAAGACCTTTCCAAGTATGACTTAACAGACAAAACCTATGAAAGTTAAATAAATTTAGCTACATAAAAATCAGACCAGACTTTCTGCATGAAAATGGTACAAAATACAATAAACAAAGCTAAACAATAATAAGAAGATGCAAGTAAGTGATCAACTAGAAGAAAGGTTACCATTTATGTCACAAGGTACAAATATCACTAGAAAAGCCTATAGGAAGAACAATAAACAATTTGAAAATGGATGAAGAATGTAAACAGATAGTTTACTTAAATGAAATATAAATGGTTGTAAAAGTTATGAAAAGATGCTCAATTAAACTCATGAGAAATATGCAATAAAACTACTGATATACCATTTATTTATTTTTAAAGAGAGAGAGAGAGAGAGAGAGAGAGAGAGAGAGAGAGAGAGAGAGAGAGAGAATCATTTTTTTGTAGATGGACACAACACAATGCCTTTATTTTTATGTGGTGCTGAGAATCAAACCCGGGTCCCGCGTGTCCTAGGCGAGGGCTCTACCACTGAGCCACAATTCTAGCCCATATACCATTTATTTTTATCTATCAGGTTTATAAAGCAACACAACAGCAACAAAGGTCATACTTCCTGTTGCAAAAGTACCAGGAACAGCAACACCCATGCATTCACTGTGGGAGAGGGACTTAATATGAGCCCCTCATGGCAGAAAATTTGTCAATGTTCTTCCAAGTTACAAACACCTATTCTATTTTGCCCAACTATTTAATTTTAGGATTTTATCCCACAAAAATAGTGCTATCTTGTGCACTGTTGTACATACAAGGCTATTCATATAGTATTATTTGAAATAGCACAAGATTGGGAACAATGAGAATGGTCCACAATAGAAGACTGGTTAAGTAAATTATATCTTTCTGATCACTGTAAAAAGAAATCAGGGAGATCTACTGCTGATATGGTAAGGTCTCCAAGATATACCTTAAGTGGAAAAAGCAACAAGCAAACCATTATATTCTTGTTGCTACTTTAAGCAGGCGTAATTGATATCTATACTGATATTTGCTTGTATATATGAAAAGAAATTAGGGAATAATTATATGATATGCATTTTTCGCATCTTAACAAAAATGAAATAGGAATGTCTTTCATTATATGGCACTTTAGAATTATAATTAGCCATATTATTTTCTTTCTTGGTGGTACATAAAATAATGGTGCATCTTACAATTGATGGTATCTTAGATTTGATGGAATACAGTAATAACAGTGGTTACCTATTGTGAAGAGACTGGGGAAGGGATGAGGAAGAGTCTCTTAGTTTATGTGCTTTGTAACAGTTTTCATTTGTGCCGTGTGAATTTATTGCTTACCCCCAAATGGAATAAATAATAATATTAATAAAAATGAAATAATAGAAGCTAATATATATGGTGGGCAATAGATTAGTTCCTAGGGTATATATACTCCTAGAGTGATGTTCCAAGTAATAGAGTCAGTTCTAACGAGATTTAAAATGGGACACAAACTGACCTACAATTGGCACATGCTAGTTGATGTGACATAACAGTGTGCTATGAAGATCTGGGTCCTCCTGGGAGGCTGTTGGCTTCTCAGCATCAGGCTCAGTTTGGCCAGTTGACAGGACATGTGATTTTTCTGGATTAGGCTAATGAATCTTTAGTTTGAGAAGCAGAAAGACACTCCCTCGTCATAAAGCCTTAGGAAAAGTGGAGACAAGACCCACTGTACAGGCATCTACTATAACCTAGTAGAAATTTTAGAGCTCTTAGACAAAAGTCAATGCTTGGGTAAACACAGGACTGAACCAGGACTTTACTGTTATCATTTTTTCTCTTCCATAGACTAGATGATCTCTGAATTAGATAGCTTTTTTTTCTTTTTGGCATTTATTTTAGTGTTGAGAATAATTGCTTCTCTTCCCCTTCTCCCTACTCCCATAAATCTTTATCAGCCTCATCTGGGTTGAATCTAGTTGATAGTGGTTTTAGTTTGGAGCTAAGTGTTCCCCAATAGCCAATGTGTTAAAGGTTGGGTCCCCAGAGTGGTGCTTTTGGGAGATGGTGGAAACTACAAGAGGTGGGAACTAGTGAGAGGTTTTAGGTCACTGGAGGTTTTAGCCTGGAAGAGAATTGAGGCACTCTGGTCTCTTCTCTTTATCTTTTTCAATTCCTGGTCACAATGAGATGAGCAGCTTTGTTCCACCACACACATTTGCCATGACATACTGCCTTACCATAGGCCCCGAACAACAGGTCAATCAATTATAGTTTGGAATTTCTGTAAACGAAATAAATCTTTTCTCTTTATAATTTGATTTATCTCAGCTATCTTTTATAGTAACAAACCTAACACATTAGATAAGATGTTGATAAGAAACAGGGGAACCAAGTATCAAGGGAAGGGCCAGATATAGTATTCTGAGTTGTATTCCAAATGTTTTTAATGAAAAGTAGAAACTGGGAGAAATCATAGCAACTCTTTCTTTTTGTGGGTGAAAAGCTTTGTAACTTTATGAAACACCTAGTTTAGGTTCAAGAAATCAGGATTTTAGTTCCTCAGTTAACAGCTGGATGATTTCTGAATAGTCTTTTAGTGGCTCTTCCCCTTCGTTTTATGGATGTGATAATACGTTTTCTTCTTTCCTTAAAAGACTGTAGTGAGAATAAATGACAGTGTTTGTGAAGACATTCAAACACAAGACTATCAAGATGCTACAGGCAGAAGTAAGGTTCTATTATTGCTATCATTTAAAGGCAAAACAGAATTTGTGTTGAGTGGTCACTTGACAGAGACTGGTCATACTTCAGCTAGAATATCTTCTTTCCCAACTGTACCATGTGGCAGTTAGGAAACATCTCTGAACAATGACAATTAGGAATAAGGAGGGGCTAGTCCTGTCACCACTTGATGAAGGAAAAACACTAATAACCAAATATCCTTCACAAAGTACTTTCACACACTTTATGCCACATCATCCTCCCAACGTCTTTTGAGGTAGGTATTAACATACTATTCCTGTATTACAGAGAAAGAATCTGATATAGGGAGCTGAGCTAAAATTTGGATGTGGGTTTCTCTGGCTCCAAAATTTTTTCTTCACAATACTGACTTTCCCTTCTCTTATATTCCCTGAACTGATCTCAGTAATGTGTTGCAGATATAAAAGAAATCTGGGGCTTGAGCTGCCAAGGGGACCAGAGATTAAGAATGGGGGACATGGAAACTTTTTTTTTTACTTCTAACAGAATCTATTATCACATGTATACTAGGACATATGGAGACCATCTGGAACTAAAGCCACTTAGGTCATTGTTGAAATTCAGTATCAGAACAATATATTTGAATTAGGTAGAATTATAACGCCCTAGTCTCCTAAAAGTTTGCCTTCAGGAAGACTGTCCTTGGCGAATGGTGAATAAGAGTAGCAGTAATCTGTTGACTTACAAAATAAAATGTCAGTTGATATATGGAGCCATGGTACTAGTTGACCTTAAATGTCTTCAGGCAGGTTGTATTCTAATCTTACCATAGATGTCACCGTTAATGATCTGGCCATGCAAGATTACACAAACAAAAGGGGCACCTACAAAGGGATCTAAGTCAGTTCCATTAATCAAGTGTCACTAATGAAGAGCCAGATAAACAGTTCCAGGTGGTAGCAGGTAGGACCTGACTAGGGAAAGACAAAATGTAGTCCTTGGGCAAGATCTGGCCCCAATCTGTTTTTTGTAAATAAAGTATTATTTGAACAGGACCATGCTTATTTATTCATGTATTGCCTGCTTTTGTGCTACAGTGGCACAATTGAGTGGTTACAACAGAGGATATATGGTCTGCAGTGCTGAAAATATTTATTACCTAGCAGTTTGTGGAAAAATTTTGCTGACCTCTGTTCTAGTCAATGGATATGTAGGTGAGCTTGGACTTGTGAACACTGCCAAAAACCCCGAGGAATGTCTTTTATTGATGAGATATAAGAAGAAAAGAACAACAAGAATCTCTGTGTCAATAACTATGTCTAGAGAGATGCTTCCAGGGGCCTGTTTCCACCTGAAAGAGGGCAGTGATCCTATGGAGTCAAACACCAAGGAGCCCTAAATTACATGTATATAATATATCTGTTTGTGGTCTGAAGAGTCTCAGAGATCTGGACATCCACTCCATTCGCTGCCTTCTCTAAGAACCTCCTTGATGGTTGATCAAAACTGAGACAGAGAGAGCCCTTGTTAGAAAACTACTGTGAGTGATGTCCCTTGGATATGTGAGTCTTCTCTTGGAAAATTAAGTGACTTGACAGGCAATTTTCAAGGGCTAGTAGAGAATACAGTGACAGCAGCCAATCAAGTTCTCAAAGATGGTTTTTGAGCTAGGAATCTAAACTAGTATATTGTGAGGGAACCTCAGTGACAATCTAAGCCAAAAAAAATGGAATGGCTTGTTCAGGAACTCACTATGAAGCAAACAGTAAAGTCTTCTACATCCCATTTAAGTGTTTCCCACCATGCCTTGAAACTTAACATCAATACATAGAACATTGTCTTAAGTATTCAATGAACCAGCAGAGTGTTTAGAGGTTCAGTTATGGTCTGCCCTTTATTATCTGGACCTGCTAAGCACAGATCACTATTTGAAGGAAGCCATAAACCTATGGCCATCCCTGAAGCTCAGTTTCTTCAAGGGCTAAGAGGTTGGGAAGGGAGTTATGAGAAAACTTTTTTGAGTTCATCGGAGATGAAAGAAGGAGGTATCTGAAATCGTTGATATAGGACTTATTCATAAATGACTGGAGCAGTAACCTGGGTCAGAGTCTATGGCACAGGAGGTAGGACAAGTAGACAAAATAAAGGGAAAGAAAGGAAGCACATCCCAAGAATATTGCTAGGGTCTATACCCTTGTGTATGAAATCTTCCAGACTGAATCAACATCCAAAGGCATGATAATTAAGGAGAAATAAAGACAATGGAAGCCAGGGAAGGAATTCCATATTATATGCTGGAGTAGTATAGACAGACTGAAGTCATAACAATAGTGTGAGACATATTGGATCAGATTCCATGTGCTGATAACATACCAAGCTCTCATATAATAGCAATTTCAGTGTAGGCTCATAGGGTTCCATAAAGCCATTGTTATTTTGTAGGTCACTCTGTAAAAACCTGGAATAAATGTCAATAAACTTGGTTTACATGAGGACCATTATTGCTCTAAATATGTAAGCATATAAGCAAGTATAAACAGAGTGCCCAGTGGAAGGGTTGCACAGTAACAAAATAACTGGTAGGTTGAGATGGTTGCATAATCAAGTATCACATTCTGTTTAGAGAGATCTGAGGCATCCACAAACAAGCATAAGGCCAGACCAGTGGAACACTTCAGCAGCATGGTGAAACAAAAACTTAAAAAGTAGAGTAAGGAAGACCTTGAAGACTAATGTTTGGAGGTGTCCATTGAGCATGGAGTTCTAAACAGTGCTTTTAACACCATAAGTTAGTTTGAATATCTGGCCACCCCTTTACATCATGGGCCTTTGAATAAAAGAGAGAGAATGTGTGTGTTTGGAAATGAAATCCTGAATAAAGTGTTATGTTGATAATCAGTTGGATTTGTTTTTGACATTTGTTCCAAGACAGTTGAAAAATTTGTTGCATAGCTGTGAGCATTAGAATGTGTAAAAAGTACTAGGGACCTGAATCTACACAGCCACCTCTATCTAGTGCCTTCTTGCTTAATAGGGGAAACTAACACATAAACAGATAATTTGGAGATAATATATTAAGATCCAGATAGTTAAGGGAGAACAGAGGAGAATCTCATAGCTCAGTAGAAGATATTTTGGAAGCTTCTGGGGCCAGTAATGGCATAGTCAGTGAAGCATAAAGAAAATCAGGAGAACTAGAAATAAGAGAATGGAGAGATTCAAGAAGTAATGAAAAGGCAGCAGTGTTAAGTACAGAAAATAGGGACCAAGAAAAAAGTCTGTTGGATTTGGAAATGAGGAGGTCAATGGTGATTTTAATATGGATGATTTCATATGGTGGTAGAGGAGCCAAGTGCTAGTATTGAGGACTGAATAGAAACAGCAACATAGGCTACCCTCTGAAGGGTTGGGAGAACAATGGACAGTGATTGGTGGAGGTTAAAGGAAGGGGTGTGTGTGTGTGTGTGTGTGTGTGTGTGTGTGTGTTGCATGTTTAGTTTAATTTTCAGCTTGCAAGGATATTTATCATGTCTATAGACTGAGAAGTGAGTAGAAAGGATGCAATGCCAGAGAAAAGAAGTGGAACCAACAATGGAGATGTGAAGGAGAAGCTGGCCTTGAACAGAACCCCATTCTTTGAGATTGTGGGAAGGTCTGAGGAGTGGGTGCCATACAGTTAAGTCAGTAGATGGGAAAGGTTAGTGGTGATGGATGATACCATGGCTTCAATATTCTTAGATTATAGAGGCACTAGTATAATCAGAGAGTCCAGGATGTGGAGGCTGGGCTGGAAACCAGAGGAATGCAGCACAGGCCTGGAGTGTTCCTAAGAGCACTGGGAAAAGCACTGAGCAGGGACCAGATATGTAAAATTCAAAACTTGCTGGAGTCCCAACCACTGTAGTATAGAAGTTTCAATGCTTCACATTATTTCCTTCTCTGTCAAGTTCATCCCATCTCTCTCTCTCTCTCTCTCTCTCTCTCTCTCTCTCTCTCTCTCTCTCTCTCTCTCTCTCTCTCCTTACACTCACACACACACAAACACATACACACTCCTTTAACCTCCACCAATCACTATCCATTGTTCTCCCCACCTTTCAGAGGGTAGCCTATGCTGCTGTTTCCATTCAGTCTTCAATACCAGTAGCTCAGTTACACCCATCCCTCCCACTTTAACAACTGACAGGAACCAGTGGCCATCTTCTGTCCACCCATGAACATTGTGAAACTGCGCACACATGGTTGAGCCTCACCTACCCATGACCTCAGGCTCATAGATCTCTTGACTCTCCCACTCCCTAGCTCCATTCCTGTTCCAGTGAATTTCACTGGAATGCATGCTATTATGGTTATCCTTGCTTTTAACCACTCTCTTGGCATTTATTATCTACTGCTTTGTTATTGCTAGTTTTCCACGTAAGTTTATCTTATCCTCTTCCTGACCCAGTGAATCAATGACCTTCTTGAAGGCAGGATGGAACCTCTTACATTTGGTTGTGGTAGTTCTCAGCACCAACCCTCAATTGCTGCTAAGAAAATACTGGTTTACTTGTCTAAATGGATGAAAAAATCAGGCTAAGATACATTCTGCCTTGGACAAGGTGGTTCTTTTCTGACCCCTGGAATCCATCCATTTGAGAGCAGATTCCCTCTCTGGGTAAAGCCAGGGAGAAAGTTACCAATAAATATGACTTTCTTATTGAAAAGTGTGTCAATGGTGATTAATAGCTGACAGTATTTGATGATTGTCTGGAACATGTTACAAGAGGGCATTTGGAAAAGCTTGTGGTGAAACCTGCGCCCTCTGTGGCCCTCGGGTATCCTGCAACACAAAGCTACCTCTCCTCCCTCATTCTGACCTTGTTCCCAGACATTCATTCCTGTGGGTTAGGCCTACCAGTCACATAAGTGGCCCCATAAAGTAGAAGGTGTAGTCCCAGAAGTGTTGCTTGTACTTAATTTGTTTGCTTCAAACTTGAAATAAGACTTTCTTTTATTCCATCTGATTTATGGAGCAAGAGTGAAAAAAAAAAAGATTGGGTAAGTAAGAAGCACAGAGATAACTACTATTCCTTCTTGTGCTTCATGAACTTAAGCTTTGCCTACTAAATCAGTTGCTTCTGGTTATAGGGTTGAACCATGGAGTTGGGAGGCTGAATTCTTTAGGTGTTGTTCTAAAGAAAACCCTGTCTAAGATTTTCAGTGGTGGAATATTCCTGGATGAGTAATGATCTTGAGCATGCTTATTAGATAAGATGTTTGGATTTGGTCTTAAAAATGGAACAAATCAAAGGCTATTTCATTGCTTCTTGTGGCTAGATATGAATTAAAATCATAGATTTTCTAATTCACTCAAGGCCAGACTATGTTTCATTTTAAGCCCTGATGTTTTTGAATTTATCTTCATTTCTTGTTTTTTTTTTCTCACACCATAAAGGACAACATAACACTTGAGCACTGCAAAAAAGGTTTCAAGGCATTTCATTATAAAACTTAAAATTCCCTTTGTTTGTCCTAGCTCCATTCTCGGCCACACGCCAGGTATCCTTTACATTATTCCTGGAACAAGCCTCTCTGCCATGCTTTCCAAATCCACCAAATGCTACCAGCAGAGCGCATAGGGTTATGTATTTAAAATAATGAAGGAACACCTAAAGGTTAGGAATGATTATATACTCATCTTAACCACCTGCTGTGATTTGAACGCATCCTTCAAAGTTCATGTGTCAGACACAATCCCCAATGCAACAGTGTTAACAGGTGGGACCTTCAAGAGCTGAAGGCTCTGCTATCATGAATAGAGTAAGGCAGTTGTTTCAAGAGTAGATCACTTATTAAAAGAGTGGGTTCCTGATCAAAAGGATGGTTTTGGTCCCTTCTCACTCTCTCTTTATGTGATCTCTCACCATGTGATGCTTTCTGCCATGTGATGACCCATTAAGAAGGCCCTCACTAGATGTAGACCCTTGATCTTGGACTTCCCAGTCTTCCTAACTTTAACAAATAAATCTCTGTTCTTTACAAGTTATCCAGCCTCACGTATTTTGTTATTGTAGCCTCAAACAGACTAAGACACCACCCTAATTGCTTGATATCCTAACATTGAACTTGGTGAATTCCAAAGTATTGATTCAGTCCTGTAATGTCTGATTCAAAGAATTAAATTTGCTTCTCTACCCTCTCAGAATTTGATGGGTTCTCTTTACTTTAGACTAAAGCCAACCTGGTTCACCATGGAATCTCTTGTGTGGCAATTTCTGATCTTTCTATAACCACAGAAACCTATTTTGCAGATGATACAATCTTCATGCCACAGATCCTGTTCTATTGTCTCCATAAATATGCTCATACTTGTCAGGTCATGTGTTCCTTATTTGAATTGCAATGTCTGGCCATCAATAGCCTTAGACAGAAACAATGCCACATTTTTTAGTCATCTGTAATACGCAGCAGTGATTCCCAAATTTGAATGCATCTTCAAACAACCTAGGGCTCTTGTTAAAAATGAGGATTCTGATTCAGTAGATCTGGGGAAGTGCCTGAGACTTTGCATTTTTAACAAGAACCCAAGGGATGGACACATTGATTCAATCTCCTGTAAGGTAAAGACATGTTAAAGACTAAATATATATTTTAAATTTGGCAAAGTAATACTACCTGAAAGCATTTGGATTTTTTATCTAGTCTTATAGATCCTTCTCTTTAACTCTCGGTTTATCTGCTTCTGACCTGCAAGGACTTGAATTATTTGACTTCTAATTGGAGGAAACAGGAATCTTTGGGGTCTCCTTATGATTACTGCTTGACAAATACTGTTTGCTGTTAAAGAAACTGATTATGAGTGTGCTTTGAATGTTAGTTCTGAATCAGTCTTGCAAACATAGTGGCACCTAACTTATCTTGGTTCTGTCTTACTTCCATTCTATGGGACAACCCCCACCCCCAGGCCTTTTGTCAGGCTACACTATTTCCTTAGCTTTGGATATAGCTAGTATCTGTATATGCTGAAACCTCATTCTGTAACTTACCTGCTTCTCTAATGCAGACAGGCTCTCCTTACTTAATCCACAGTGGAGTCATAGGAAGTCAAAGGCAAAAGGCACTTTTGGAGGCCAGGGCCTGCACAGAACAATTGTAGACCACTCTTGAACTTTCTTCAGAGTTCTTCAGGTGACCCAGTGTGTCTCTGCTTCAAGAAGCAGCTTGTTTCATTGTTGTGATGCTCTGATTGAGAATTCTTGAGTATCTTCAGCCACATGTTTCCTTTCTACTAGTATGGCTGGTTGGATATGGTTGAAAATATGTGGATTAATAAGGACATGCCTGTATAACCAGTATGCACACAAGTGTAGCCTTGCATATAAACAAAGCAAGACTGGGTTGCTTGACTTTCTTCAAGGAGGGCACTCTTTCCCCAAACCTGACATCAAACTGATCAGATCTCATTTCTATTCATTGGTAGGTGTTAGTTTGTTGTGGTTACTTCAAATCACAACTGAATAATTAGAATGCCCCATTTATCATATGTAAAGTCAAAACTCCAAGCTTGTCTTAATTACTCTTTGACCAGCTCAGGTATCTTTTAGACTCAAAGCCTGCAGTAGGAAGGTTAGGTAAAATGAGAGGAACCTTCTCCTTTCTCTTCGCTCAACTCCTCCTCCATTTGTTAATTGTCATTTGGCTACAGCTGTTTTTGAAGTTGAAGTTGAGAAAAGAGGTTGGGAGGCAGACAGTTCCAACTTGATAGAATGATGTTGCTCTTTCTGGACTGGATTTTCAGATGACTAAAACTGGACACCAATTGGCATTCCTGGATGGCCAAGGGAGATGAATAAAGTAAACTCTTTTCTCCAGAGCTGTTCTTCTGGCCCTTCTAGAGACTCTCATGGCAGGAGAACTCTCTCCTACTGTTTTTTTTTTAACTTCTGTCTGATATATCTCCATAAAGGGTGGTGGCTCAAGGCTGCTCCTTAGCCAGACATCTGGCAGAACAGCTCCAGCTTCTTTCTGCTGAGATTCCATTGCACTACTGCTCATGGCCCAAGCTGATTCCACTGTAGCTCTTTCTCCTCCACAGCCACTTAGGTCCTATAGACCATGGTTAAGCATCCTTTGTCCCAACACACACTTGGAGTCCAGGGTCAAAAAGGCATCAGCCTTTGCTGGCTTGGCCATCACAGTAATTAATGACTGTTTCCTCTCCCCTAGTTACATCAAGAATGGAGGCAAATCTAAGCCCACAACCTGCTATAGTTTTCCTGGCATGAGTGAGGTCCCCTGTGGCTTTCAAGAACAGATGCATTGTAAAGCATCTGGAAGGCCACTAATTGGGCTTAGAGTTCAAGAGTATCACTCCAATGTCTGCCCCTTTTTTGTTCTCAAAATGGTAGATGGGATTCAAGAGTTCTTGAAGGCAGTGATTTTAAGAAAGAAGTTTGGTGTTACCACCTAAAAGTTGATAATTCACGCACCTAGGTGTATACCTAACAGAAACTGGTAAATCCAGTAGGAGCCATATACAGGATGTTCATAGAAGCTCTGCTCCCAACCTAGGATTGTCAGACAAAATACAGGATGCACAATTAAAATTGAATTTCAGACAAAGAAAGGGCAAGATATTTTAGTATAAGTATGTCCTAAAGAATGCATGAGATTAAAAAAAGATGGTCATCATCTATCTGAAATCCAAATTTGGGCACCATTTTTTATTTGCCAAGCCAGACCATTCTAATCAAAACAAATGCCCAATGAAAGATGATTGAAAAAATAGATTGTAGTGTTTACACACACTGGAAATTGTGCAGTAGTCTAAATAAATGAAAAACACACAGAAAAAATATGGATAAATCTTAGCAATATAAAATCAGAAAAAGGATACCAAATTTTACATCCAGTATGATATACTTTTTGCTAAAGCTAGTAAAAACTGAGACAAAAATATTTGTATATTTTAAAAGAAACGTGTCTAGTTATAATATAATTACATAAAAAGGAAAGGGAAAGATGAATATATGATTTAAGATGATAACTTTGACACAGGTTTACTAGGTGATGAGATTTAGGTGATTATCAAAGATCTATATTTTGTTTGGGGTAGTGGCTTTACTATCACTTATGGAGCAGGCTTGGAGCAATGATGAGAATATATCATTAGCCAACTCAACAAGTCCTCCTTGGCCATGGTTTCACTTTCCACTGTCTCAGTTACCTGCAGTCAATTGTGGCACATTACAATGCCTAGGTCATTTACCTTGCTTCATCCCATGATGCAGGCATTCTGTCATCTCACATCACCACAAAAAGGGTGAATACAGTACAATAAG